>NW_027272442.1:472500-517500 GCF_040938485.1 Diadema antillarum
ATTTTTAGTTAGGACCATATTCTGAAAGAGCAGACTTTAAGCTTTAAAATGATGTATAATTCAAATCAAATGGGCTCTCCTAACCTATCTAAATATTGGAAAGAAAGCACAAAGTCAGGAAAAGTGTGAACTGAGAAAAGAGGCTCTGAAGTACAGTGTCTATTCAAGCGCTTAATCTTTACCAAACCGTGCTGGCTGTGCGATGAATGGGACAAAAAACAGGAAGTTAACCACCAGAGTATCAACAATGAAGGGATTATCAGATTAAACTGAAATTAAGCATGCCTCTTTAACACATTCTGTCCATAATTAATGCCAACTTTCATAGCAGTAGCCCTATCTTTTCAAAAGTTATTAGAGTTGAAAGTGAAGAGTATGGACAAGGTTTTTCAGACTAATGAAAAAGGGATTCTAAAGACATACCTAATCGCACTATTCTACCAAAAATGTTCGAGATAAACTGCTAAAAAACACACTTTCCTGCCCGTTTTATGATACCAAATTTTAGCATAATGTAAAAGAAGACCCGCTCTTTCAGAAAATATGAAAAAGTGAAGTTCGGCTAGGTTGACCCATTTCACTTATTTTCAGTCCTCACGCAAAATCAGTGTGTGCGACTTTATGTTCGTTTTGAGGTGCACGGTCACATATATATATATTATATATATATATATATATAATTATATATATATATATATATATATATATATATATATATATAAATATATAAGATATAGGCATTCATGGCGCAAAAAGAAGAAACCTCTTTTTGAAATCTAAGATCCATAAGAGATCCGTTCACATATCTGAAGTGAACGAATTTCGCCCCCAGCGTTTGGTAGCAGAAAATCAACCAATCATGAGGGCCAGAGAAGCCAGTGCAAACACGATTTACACTGACGGTTTATGGCCTGAGCTGTACATATCTTAATTATTCAATACGAATAAGGCTCGTGCTAGGTTTCCCTGGGTCATGATCAATAATCTATGTCGTAGATGTCCTTTGTTCGCAGGTGTATCCGGCTTTTCAAAGCTCTATAGGGACTGTCAATGCTAAATATGGAGAGCATGGAGAGAGAGTATTTGAAAAAAAGAAAAGAAAACAAAGACAAATCCCAATTGTTTTGTTGTTGTTGTTGTTGTTATATCATATGTACATAATGCTGTATCCTACTTCAATATTTTTTTTTCCGGATTCATGAAACATCAGTATTAAGCGCTATATAAGTGTTATTCATTATCACTATCATTATTACAGACACATCGTGCATCATAACAATTTCACCGACCAGTGAGTGCAGAGAAAAGTAAATGTTTCGTTATTGGTTGGTTTCTTGAGTCACGTAGCCTTCGATCTTTTCATGTGTTTTCAGTAACATGATTGTTACAGTACATGTTTGACTGAATAATATAGTCTCAACAGCTGGTGCAAAAGCCTCCAGCCAAGCATTTTTTAATAATTGGGACAAGAAGGATTAAAATCTCGGATTGATATCTTTACTTTGCTTACGTTAAAGACATTTCTCTCCGTTTGTCACTCTAACGTTAGTGCACATGTGCCGCGGTTGAGGAGACAATTTCTTTACTGTCAATGCAACCAGTAAGCAAACTTAAAATCGATTCTTCAAATCGAATGAGAAGGATTGACACTTGATCACTACAGTAACTCAACAGTCCAAGGCAAGTTAGATCATCGTGGAGGAAAAAAAAAGACAGTAGGTTTACCGCATTCTTCGGAGAGAAGAATACACATCATTTGCTTCTCGACACGCGTCCATGAAACGTTGATAAATTTCTGCGTGTGTAGTTACAATATTATGGTCATTTCACTGCATGGTGGACTCACGCATTTACATTTATTTATCTATTGGTTTCTACTCTTTTGTCAGAGTAACATTCCATACATCAATAAATCGTGGTCTTCCTTGGGACCCTGAATAATATCAATAAACATAGTGATGTACATATAAAGGGGATGGCTAGTAACTGATCAGTTGAAATGAGTGGGAATGCTGGGGGATGATTATTCCAATCCTTTTGGGATTCACTGACTATTTCATAATACCATAGCATCGAATTCTTTTTTTATACAAGATTAAACGGAAGAATTCCCCAAATTGTTGTTTTTGCAATAAAGTCGAAGAAACAATAATGCATCTTGTTTTTGTGATTGTGAGAAGGTAAGCCCCATTTGGAATGATTTGTTACGCATAATACATAAAAAGTATGATTTGAAATTTATGATTTAACAGATTTCAATAAAAATTTTGGGGCTGTTATTAAAGGATAAATTTTTGAGGATTATGTGGCATTAAAATCTTTTATCAGAAATCTGAAGGAAACAGAATATTATTTGGCGAAAGAGAGAGGAAAATTATCAACCCATTTCAAAAAATGGAAGTTTGATTTGTAGCGTGAATATGCATATTGTATAGTGTCGCACCTTATAAATCATGAAACCACTCTTGTTACATGTATATTTACCTTATATATTTACCCTGTTAACCTTCAAATACTTTTGTTATATTGCTGTTTGCGTCTTAGCCGACCGAGTTATCCTCTGCCAAGGGTGTTGGGAACTACATGTTGATAAATTTCTCCGCGTACAGAGTACCGAGTTGTATGCTTAAATACAGCTGTAGTTGATTCTTTTTTGCCCGAGATTTTCGGCATTTAAAGGAATGTGGAGAAGAGGGCAAGTTCTTCCGAACCTTCGTAGTTGTATGTATGTACATTTATGTGCAATCAACCTTGTTAGGATGATATGTTTACAATGTACAGTATGTAGATTATACGTTAGAGTATTTTTTGTTTTTGCTTTTGTTTTGTTTTTTGCTTGGGAAGGAATAGATGCTCTCTTCATATCTATCTATTTTATCACAATAGTCATACATTCAAATTGTAAGTGAGTTTGCCCTTTTCCCCTCTCTCTGTGGTGAATTGAAATCATCTCTTATTTTTGTTGTGAACTACAGCGTATCTTCTGGTTTTTCATTTCCCCTCTCCCCTTGATGGAGGATTGAAGATCAAACATATACCTCTACTTTGCAGCCTTTTTTCTCTTTTTCTTTATTTCTTTTCTCGCAAAAGTTGTTTTCTTGTTTGTATTATTTGTATAGCATAATTAGAAATGATTTATGTTTGTCAGCCAATAGTTGAAACCAATAAAACATATAAAGAAAAAAAAAGAGTACATTGTACATCTATTGTTGTGTGAAAATTATTTACTTCAGCATGGTCTCATATTCAAGTAGTGTGCAGTATAATGTTTCCAGGTTAGCATGCATCTACAGTGACGGGGCATTAAACTGCACATCACTTGAATATGAGACCATTCCGAAGCAAATAATTTTCACACAACAATACATGTATAATGTACTCTTTAATGAATCCACAAGGATTGGAACATTCATCCCCCAGCATTCCCAATGATCAGTTACTAGCCACCCCCTTTAAGTAACAAAACGTATATGCAGAATAAAACATATAAGATACATACTGTAAATTGCAAAGTAACTTAAAACATATTTATATTAATATGCCACGACATGAGTTTATCAGAATACCGAAACATCAATTAAAGTGCTATAATGTATCTGAATGATTAGATGAATCTGAACAATTTGACGTCCAAACACCCCACGATACAGGATGCTATTTTTGCTGAGTGTGGTGGAAATCTCTCAAGTGTTTGGAGAAGAAGATGATAACGTTAAAATTGAAAGCATGATCACAACGGACGCAAGACATGCACGTGCACGTTGTGTTTATTATTACAATATACTTGCATTTTTTTGTAGGTTTCAGAGCTACCTAGCTACCTGATTTTTAGCCCTAGATCTGTTTTAAATACTCTGATCTTTTTGACAACTTTGTCAAGCTGATATCTTTTGTAATAGGTACACATTTCGAGGAATATTTCAATGCTTAAATCAACTACTTAGTGCTAACATTCGAAGTAATTATTTTCTGAAATTGTTTATTCTTTACAGATAACTGCACTGGAATGGAACTTACAAACATGCCACTATACATCGTTTGTGCGTTACTGCTCGTCTATTTAGGTAACACGTCTGATGTTGTCACACTTTTATAATACTGCTAACATACCCTAACCTAATCTTATATTCATTCAATAAGATATACAGTTCTTATTGCCTGCAGAAATTACCATAAATAATATATGTACAAGACAATACGGTCGGATAATCCATATTCAGCTGCACTGCTATCCGCATAGTGCTATTGTCTTCCATGGTAATATTTTCTTTCCACTATATTATACATATTAAAGAAAGGCAGGAAGAGAGAGGGAGGGACAGAGAGAGAGAGAGAGAGAGAGAGAGGGGGGGAGAGGGAGACAGGGAAAAATCATAGACTGACAATGACTGATGATTTCATAAACGTTTTTTAAAGCGTTTGAAAAAAAAAAAAACACCCACGCACTTGGACTGATGTCGCGGTAGCCAACTGTATCTGGTAAATGATTCATTGTATAGTATTCAAGTTCATGTCTTTAAAATCCTACAACTTGTATATTAATACAAGTGATATCAATATAGAACAATAACGTTGAGTAATTGAGACAAGGTATTACGTGATAAATACGAAATACATGTATGTCATGCCGTGAAAGAGACAACCCTGTTCGTGGCAGCAGGCTGCAATGCGTGCAGTTACGCAGCACTGAGCCGCTAGTTATGTATCCCTTTTCTGGATGAAAATTATGGACATTAAGGGCGGTGAGTTGGCTCAGTCGTCTGCCTCACGATCCTAAGGACCCCGGTTCGAACCCGAGTCTGGACTGAGCAATGCTGTGTGTAATCACACCGTCCCCTCTGGCTAGAGGCAAAACACTCTGTCCCTCGGATAGGAAATAGAATGGAGGTCCCGTGTGTGAGAGAGTCACAACTCATGCACGTAAAATATCCCGCTTCATTTATTCATCGCAAAGAGCAGGGTGTTTATTGCAGGTGAAGTGGTCCCACCTCACATCCAGCTGGACCCCATGGAAGACCAGCGTTGCATAGGTGAATATGGGCTATCCAGCCATCTTCTCAGATGGAAAATGAACAAACAGACAAACACAGTCATAAATTTTGAGGCCGCGATCGGGCCACCGCTAATATCAATCCCTTGGTATATCAGATATTTATATGCATTCAATGTATGCATACATACATAATGTTTATTGGATTATACCAAAGCTCGACACCGAACCACCGATAATGTCGATGCTTTTATATTGTATTTAATTATACATAATGAAGAGTTTGTTCGCAAAAATAATAATAATAATGATAAAAATAGTGGCTACTTGTATAGCGCACAGGTCCACTTTTCAGTGCTCATGGCGCTTCAAAAATGAAAAGATATCATATATTTAAACCGAAAACTCCATTTTGTTTAATTCTTTTAAGTCATGATTTTTCCTCACACTCTGTTGGCGTAGAAGGCGAATGATGAAGAGATCATAATCTGAATGTTGGCTACCTACATAATAAAAGGTTTGATATCTAGAAATCTACACAAAGAGAAAAATTTGGAATGTCGTACTTATCAATGTGTTTTGCGGCAAAAACCGATAAGTCCAATTCTCATTTTGTTGCAAAAAGAGATAAGTCCACTGCTCGCGGTATGAAATCGATGCGTTGCAAGTCTTCCCATTTTTTTTCAGCAATGCTCATGAGGCTTTATTACACACACATTGGTTTTGGGATAGAGATGTCCAAGACATTTTTTTGATGTATTGGAAACTGCGTTTCCACTGTGACTGCATATTATGGCCATAATTCATGGAATAGCTCTTGGTAGTCGAGGTACTTTCGCATTTTTCGAGCAGTGATCGTGACATTTGGCGCTCACATTACCTGTGGTAAATGCGCAAGCCACATTCTTTTATGTCTCAAAAACTGCGTTGCCAGGGTAACATAGACGATTGAACGGGAAAATAATCGGGACCGAAACAGTTCCTCATTTTTCAAGCAAAATGCCTTCGAAGCTTGGCACACACATATAAGAATGTCAGAATGATAAGATGTGCAAGACAGTTCTCGAATGTGTTGGGAACTGCGTTGCCATGGTAACAAGACATTATGGTAATATGTAAATGACATATCATGGCAATAAATCGGGAAAATATTGTGGATCTCAGAATTTCCATTTTTTTTCAAGCAAAATACGAACTTTGGTACACACACAGTAGTGTAGTGGTGAAGACATTGTTTGATTGTGTTGGAAACTGCGTTGCTATGGTAACCAAATATCATGAAAATAAAGCAGGAAAAAATATATGGATCAAACTTCTTCCGCATGTTTTGTAGCAATGCTCATGCAATTCGCCACGCATGCTGTTCTTTGGATTAATGGAACCAGGGTACCGTTTCATGAAAGTTGGCAGCGCTGACAAGTTGTCAGTCTCTGACAATCAACCATAGTAACAGACAGTGACCAGAGCATCTCAGCCAATCAAAACCAAGGATTTTGCTGAAATTGTCAGAGACTGACAACTTGTCATTGCTGACCATATTCATAACCCCCCCCCCCCCCGACACCATGTTTCGAATGTATGGAAACTGCGTTGCCGTAGTAACGGCATATTTCATTTCTTGCCCTCTCATTTTCGTCCCGTGTTTGATGAGAGCTGGCAGCCCCTAGGAGCTTACTGTCATACACAATTATTTAGATCAGCACGCAGTAGTCACAAGACTGGCGTTGCAGCCTGCATGTTTTATAGCGAAGTCCGTTTCGTGCGTGTGGATAATATGTACAGTAGTCCTACATAATTACTGTACAGTATTGATAACTCAGCGTGGGAATGAAACCACCTGACACATATACATGTACGACATGCTGATTGGTTAATATGGACTTAGCGGCTTTTGCAACAAAACGAGAAGTGGACTTATCGGTTTTTGCCGGAAAACAGATATTTTAGACTGAAATCATCGGAGTTATATGCGTTTTGTTATAAACTGATTAGATCTTCATATTGGACCCACAATTCCTAAAATTTTATTTTGTCGATTGACTTTCATGCAAAAATCGACTTATCGGATTTTGCGAACAAACTGTTCATGTAATAACAGGCCTACATATATATATATATATATATATATATATATATATATATATATATATATATATGTGTGTGTGTGTGTGTGTGTGTGTGTGCGTGTGTGTGTCCGCGTCCTGGTACCAGTATAGAAAAGATTAAGAAGTAGAGTGGTAATGCATTTTGACAGTCCAACAGTGCTATTTATTCCGACCAAATTTTTCGACCATATAATACACTATATAATTATATATATATATATATATATATATATATATATATATATATATATATATATATATATATATGTATAATAAAGAAATATATAATGAAGAAATATACTGGTAATGCATTTTTGGCCAATAAAGAATGAGTTTATTCGATGAGTTTATTCGACTCGAATTTTCAGCGGCCTCCGCCTTCCTCAGGATTCTTGACAATGACGGTATCAAAACAAAGCAAAACAAAAATTGAACACATAGAGCGCGTACTCATATAGACAGACTTGGTTGCTATGAGACGCGGCTTGGGGTGCACACCCTTGTTTACAGTGATGTTGCCATGTACTAGCAGGTAGACGTAAAGTGCAATGTGTAGTCATGGCACGCATAAAAAGGAGAGCATCGATTTGTTTATTACGTAACAATGGTGTTGAACTAAAAGCGTCATATCACTTTGTATTATCACATGCTACGGTGAAATAACGAATAATTGTACTCATCAATTTACAATAAGTTACAAAAAAACAAAAGACAAATTCGGGAATAGGTTAAAGGGCGCCCAAACAATTGAGCTGTTTCATAACCTACACTGATGGAGACTGTAATATAATCAATGCATTACCAGTTTTTCTTCATTTCTTCGTGGAGCCAACACGTGAATTCACTACATGTGACCCTGCACCACAAAACAAACAAAAAGTCGCCAGACATGAATTTTTAGTTAAGACCATATTCTGAAAGAGCAGACTTTAAGCTTTAAAATGATGTATAACTGAAATCAAATGGACTCTCCTAACCTATCTAAATATTGGAAAGAAAGCACAAATTTAGGAAAAGTGTGAACTGAGAATACAGGCTCTGAAGTATAATACAGTGTCTATTCAAGCGCTTAATGTTAACCAAGCAGTGCTGGCTGTGCGATGAATGGGATAAAAAACAGAAGTTAACCACCACAGTAACAACAATGAAGGGATTATCAGATTAAACTGAAATTGAGCATGCCTCATTAACACATTCTGTCCATAATTGATGTCAACTTTCAGAGTAGCATTATCCTTTCAAAAGTTATTACACTTGAAGACTTGAAGGTTTTTTTTTCAGAAATGAAAAGGGGACTTTAAAGTCACACCTAATCACACTATTCTACCAGAAATAATCGAGATAAACTGCTAAAAAACACACTTTACTGCCTGTTTTATGATCCCGAATTTTAGCATAATGTAAAAGAAGTCTTGCTATTTTAGAAAATATGACAAAGTCAAGATCGGCCAGGTTGACCCATTTCACTTTCCTCACGCAAAATCATGTGTGTGCGACTTTTTGTTCGTTTTGTGACTCACAGTCACGTATGTGACTGTGCACCTCTTGTTTTGAGGTGCAGGGTCACATATGTAACCGTAAGTGTGTTGTTCTCTAGCTTCTGCAGTGTCCGACAGTGGGCAAGAAGGGCTTCTCTCGACGTGTTCTGACGGATACAATCTAAATTACACACTCCCAATGGTGAGAAGGAGGTGCAAAAACGGAGAAATCCCGAAGGTGGAACCCTTTCCTCAGGGCATAGGCAGCCACTGCCAGAGGAGGAGGAGCAGCAGATTTAATATTCCAGCTGGCCGTCGTGTCTGTAGGGAACCGGGTATTAAGTTGTTGTTTTTTTCTCTTTTTAAAGGATGAGTGAAATTTCTTTCAGAAAATATATCCAAGATGATGACTCTTGGAATATTCTAATTCCACTTCATTTCATTTCATTTCATTTCATTTCATTTATTAAGTTTCCACATAAATGATACAGTGCAGTATATACAAATACCATTTGCATGGGACGAAATCAATATTGAAATCATTCTGAAGTATATTACATTCATGACGGATGAATGAAATTGTGTGTGGTGGGAACCTACATGGAAGGTTCTCCCAAAGAAAGTCAAACACAGGCTGTTACACTCACACACACTCACACACACTGGAGGGATTCACCAACCCCCCATCCCCCGGGAGTTACGTCCATGCCTTGTGGCCACAACATAGGTCTATTACAATTTTGGTGATACATGACTTATCATTACGTTCCCCAGTTACCCGTACAAAGTAAGATATCACAAAAAGAAGAAAGACAATGTTTGGAAATCTTATTTCACCGACATAATTTTTGAATTTTTCTGACTTTGAATATTTTTTTCAAGTTTCCTTGCAGTGAAGTTGGCCATTTTCATATCGACTTGAATTCTAGAATCCGGAGAATTCTCAAGTGCAAACAAATTAAAAAAAGCTAGGGTTTTCCGATATTACATGTCTTCGTGATAACCATTGCATTGCATACATGTCCACATCGTATTTTTTTCTCGTTCTGTCTCTCTATCTTTCTCTCTTGCTGTCACTGTTTCTCTTTGTCTGATCTCAAGATTGCGAAAAGGATCCGTGTGAGAATGGATGGTGCGAAGAGACAATCACCAACTACACCTGTCACTGCCCTAATGGAACAGAAGGGGTTAATTGCACAGGTACGACCCTGTTGGTGCTACAGTGCACTCCCGTTTATATCAGGAACACAGTTAGAGGAAAATTCCGGTTACAACAAAGTGAAAAATAAGCCGCAACATTATCCGTTCTGTGTTTTTTGTTTAATTGTTTTTTCGTTCTGCTGTAACCAAATTTCGATTTAACAAAAGAAATCTGCCGGGCCCGAGGACTTCGTTATATTTACTGTGTGTATGTAATAACGGTAAGTATTCAGTCACGTTTCACTCTACACTCTTTACCTCTCCACCTGTTAAATGATAATTTCTTCAGTCAAAAAATCTGTGTTTGTTTCTATGTGTTCTATAGGGGGGGGGGGAATATACGGACAGAAAAATATATACCATGTCATATCATATCCATTTCTCTTTAGAATAAGCATTGATTGTAGCCTTCAACTAATGCAATTATTTCCATTCAAATTTGAAAGGATATCTACATGTCATAAGTTTGTATTTTGACTTGTTTTTTTCCTTTTCTCTCTTATTCCCCTGGTTGGCATTACTTTTGTTATTCACCTATATTTCTTATTTCTATTATTTTATTACACTTTGTTATATCACTTGACTTTACAGATATCAGTGAGTGTGACAGCAATCCGTGTCAGAACGGAGGAACATGTCGTGAAGCGATCAACATGTACTCTTGTCTGTGTTCCCCTGGTTATAACGGGTCAAAGTGCCAAACGGGTAGGTTGGGATCTGGAAATGTGGGATTAGAGTTTATTCACCAGAGGGCACATGGTGACAGCATGCGTCACCATCTTTCAGCATTGTTTGCTCCCCTTGGATAGACTCCATAATTATTAGAAATTGCAGCGGCTATTAGTTGAGTTGTCAAGAATGAAATCGAAATAAAAATTTAGACATAGAATATTGTATATACCATCTGCACAATCATATCTCTTGCTAATAGTACATTCTGCGACGTCTGTGTCACAATCAAATATCAGGGACAAAATAACGTTTGTTTTCAACATATTTTTGACTTCTTGTTTCTCGCTAAGTGTCACCCATTACCGAATAATGATAATTCTTTCATATGAGCAAAAGATAGGAAGTAACTATCCCTTTGTAGTGCATAACTCCTCATATTTTTAAATCAGCATAAAAAGTAACCAAAATATTTATGCTTGTTCCATATGAAAATAGTCGAGTAAAGGGTGAAATGACGTAATGGGTACCATTAATAGATTTGCTCCCTATGACGTATAGGGCCATTTCATCAAGTTGCTCATATTTATCTCTCTCTCTCTCTCTCTCTCTCTCTCTCCTTCTGTCTGTCTATCATATAAATGTATGCATAGACTACATACAGAGAGAAAGAGAAAAATAGAAAGAAAATTCATATCCATTGTTTCTTGGGAGTGCTAATTAACCACTCATCCAATGACAATGGCATCCTTTCTTTCAATCCGGAAGAATGCAGACAATGTGTGTATAATGATGTATGAATCTAATAATTCTGTCTTTTGACATGATTATTATGTGCTTTTGCGTTGGCTTACATTCCCTTATTGTAATTTCATTTCTTCTTACTATTATATCCCATTTTACAGATATTGATGAGTGTGACAGCAATCCATGTCAGAACGGAGGAAGGTGTCAGGACGTGGTCAACATGTACTCTTGTCTGTGTTTGCCGGGTTACAATGGGTCGAACTGCCAAACAGGTAGGGTTGGATTCAAGAAATAACGTTAGTTCACAAGACAACTAAATAACTATAATACTTTTGCATCTATCTAGAGACTATACGTTCATGGGTTACAGAAAAAAACACCCCACATTTATAGGCAGATTCAACAGTTACAGGAATGATCAGTACTAACGTAAGGACTCAAATAAAAACTATAAAAACATAATAACATTGTATTACATATATGTATACCTTCTAGATATAATACGCGGATGTCGTGTCAAAACTACATCATTCTACAGCGTCAGTTCTAACTCCTAACTGAAAAGATGGTATTCATGTCCATTGTTCAAAGTCATTGTAAACACATACTAATATCTCACATACACAATCATTGGTTCCTGTGTAAAGTTCAAATTTTGCACAGAGGATTAAAATTTAACCAAAATATGGAGCCTAGCTTTAACATTAGTCATGAATTTGATGAAACTGATTTATATGCTTTCATATTCAAATCACCTCCAACAACATTGTACATTTTTCAGCTATTACCCATATCAATGGCAGTGTTATCTGATATATAGTTTTTGAAAAGTGGAAAATGTTTTTGTAACACCTAGTACATAAGACAACGAATAATTAATTTGTGAACTACAAACAGATATAAAACGAAATCAAAGGAATCAATGCCAACCGACATGAGATCAAATTAGGAAGAAAAGGTGAAACTACAACACATGCCATTGTGGGCACAAGCAAACTGGATTCCATGATGTAAGAGTTACAATGCGAATGATAAAATGCAACATTGATTCAATTCAATTCAATTCAAACTTTATTTTTATTTTTTCTTTCCAACAGAATGTACAAGAAACAATATTATGAGTTTGACATGGGAGTAACACTATATATATAACCAGACAGGATTACCAACAAACTACATGATCAGTACAAAAAAAAGATACATACATTCTATATACACTCTGCGAAAAAAAAATGGAGGTACCCACTAAAATGACCAGGCTTGTATCATGTGGGTACCTCTGGGAAAGGGGAAATAAGGGGGGGGGGGGGGGGGTGAAAAGCTTACAACTGCAAAGAGTGCGGGAAATTGAACATATTGCAAAGAATATTGTGTAAATAGATTATAACTGTAGGAATGCAGAAGAGCGGACACGAAAGAATGAGAGAATGGACAAAAGGGTATGTACGGTACAATAATAGGAACATCTGAGGAGGCAAATATTCGATTATTTTTGTCTTTCAGGAAAAAAGGATTATATATAATTAGTTCAGTGTTCAAAGAAATGATGACTTGATTGAGATGATGAAATGAACCCAATTCTGTTGTATATTATAAGATTTCAATGAATTATTCGTAAAAAGAATTTAAAGTTTTAGCTGCTATCATTTTTATATGAAGTGAGTTCCACATACTTTGGCCCACCGTAAATGAAGCAAGAAAAGATAGAAAAAACGGCAAATAGAATTCATTCGTTCGCCTTGTTTGGATGATTGTAAATGGAATGATTTCTTCGAAACATTGTTTTAAATATATTTGGAAGAGTATTGTATGATGATTATGCATAAATTGTGCTAAACTAAACAAATACAAACTTTTAATTTTCAATATTTTGTTTAGCAAATCAGATCTGCATGAGACAAAAGTGCAGTATGACATATGATACGGAGTGACTTCTTTTGTAATAGAAATAACTTATATAAGAGTGTTTGATGTATTTCCCCACGCGAGAATACCATAATTCAAATAAGGCAATAATTAGGGATAAATATAATGTATGCAGGAACGGTAAAGGAAAACAGCATTTCAGTTTGTTAGTTATATTAATGTTTCGTGAAACAGTTTGACATAATTATACTATCAATATGAAATTACGTTGAAAGCTTACTATCGACTGTTATTCCAAGAAATGTAAAATTTAACATCTTGAACACCACTCACGTGTTGTCGAATAAATCGCACAGTAACAATGATTAGAATTTTAACGTTATTTGTTATGCACATCAATAAAGCCTCAAATCAGCAAAGTAGTGACCAAAATGTATAATTGTTTCCGTACAAAAATAGTCGAGTTAGAGGTGATATGACCGGGTCATAATGAACTTCATAAAGAATAACATAATGATTGCAATGCATATTGTACCCTATGACATGTATTCGATCCTTCTTTGGATCTACTCCTTTCTTTCTCTTCCCCTTCACTCTTTCTTATAAAAATTAATACATAAATTATACATTCATACAAAGAGAAAAAGAAAGATAGACACAGGGGGAAAAAACATAATCGCGGTAGATCGTATCCATTGTTCTTAAGATGACCGCGCTAATTAACCACTCATTCAAGGACGGTAATACCCTTACAATCTGACAGGATGCAGACAATAAATCATGTGTGTAATGTTTACATCTATTTAGTCTGCCTCAGGGCTTTATGTGTGTTTTCCGTCTTTTTTTTTGTATTGATTTTTCTGTTTTTGTTATATCTCATTTTACAGATATTGATGAGTGTGACAGCAATCCGTGTCAGAACGGAGGAACGTGTCAGGACGCGGTCAACATGTACTCTTGTCTGTGTTTGCCGGGTTATAACGGGTCAAACTGCCAAACATGTAGGTTTGGATTCAAGAAATGTGGGATTATACTTGATTTACCAGAGAGCTGTACAGCTCTGTAACTATCTAGAGAGTACATGTTCATGCGTTTGTTTTTTTAAGGCATGGGTCACCATCTTTCATTATTGTTTGTTTCCGTTAGGCAGATTCCATAGCAACTGCAGCAGCGATCAGTAGGATTGTCACGAATGAAATAGGAAGAAACAAAAATGATTTAGACACAAAATATTACATATACCATCTAGGTACAGTGCTAAAATCTCGCACCGAAAGTACATCATTCTGCGACGTCAGTGTCACCGAAAGAGTTCGCGACGTCACTGGCTTCTACCTAACCCTTTCAGCCACTTGCAACCCCTCCTTGCGGCATTCTAGAATCCTCGAAAGGCTGCTGGATATGAAGTAGACTATATTTCCTGAAACATCTGCCGTTTGGACGATCAGTTCTCGTCCAGAAACACACTCGACCTGCACCAGCACTTCAAAAATCTTTAATACCACTTGCATGAACTAAAAAAACTCACATAGTAACAACAATTAGAATTATATAATTTTGATGTTTTACAAAATGATTTGATATGAACATACCCTTTATTGTGTTGGAGAACAATCCAAGGTATTATAAACAGATTCTACCTGTAACTTAGCTACATCCCAGGATTTAGGTGCAGTGGGTATGCGGAGCTGGGATTTGTAAAAACTTCTCGCCGGGAAATGTAAAAATGTCGAATGTTGCATCAACAGGAACTGGAAAATGAAACAACTTTCAATTTTGTCGGGAAATGTAAAAACGCTGCCGGGAAATGTAAAAATCATGTGCTTCAACAGTACTACGTAT
The DNA here is from genome assembly GCF_040938485.1 of Diadema antillarum. Classification (NCBI taxonomy): domain Eukaryota; kingdom Metazoa; phylum Echinodermata; class Echinoidea; order Diadematoida; family Diadematidae; genus Diadema; species Diadema antillarum. Next base: position 487,398 of record NW_027272442.1, read on the forward strand.
CGATGGTGTATACATAATCTCGATGTCTAACAAAATTACTCAAGAACATTCAGCCGTTATAATTTTCTTGTAAACTCCAAAACGGATTTTCAACAAACTTGGCAGATGATATCTTTATGGTGATATGATCTTAATTTGTTTAAATGAGTCCCCCCCCCCCCCACTGCCGAAGGGGGGGGGGGGGAGGGGTTGAAGCCTCAGAGTCCCTGAAGTCTGGAATTTTTCATCCTGTCAGTCGAACCAAAAAAAAGATAGAGGTAAGTTAGTGCTATGAAGACATTAATGACAGAAATTTCATGTTTGATTATGGCTGATCCAGGGAGGCCCTATATTGGGGAGGGGGAGGGGTGAGGGGAAGGAGGGGAATTTTCTACGTTTTCAGCATCCTCTTGAAGAATCTGTGAAGGATTTTCACCAAAATTGGCAAATAGCAATCTTAATGGTGATATGATCTTAATTTATCAAAATTAGCCCCCCCCCCGGCCCTCCCACACACACACACACACACTGCCGAAGTCGCAACACAAAAGATAGAGCTAAGTTGTTGTATGAAGGCATCAATGACTGAAATTTCATGTTTGATTATAGCGAATCCAGGGGTGCCCTGATTTGGGGGGGGGGGGGGAGGGATGAGGGAGAGGAGGGGAATTTTCCACATTTTCAGCATCTTCTCGAAACATCTATGACGAATTTTCACCAAACTTAGGAAATAGTATCTTTATGGTGGTATGATTTGTATTTGTTAAAATTAGTCATGGCATCAAATTTCGACAACCAACTATACTCATTGTAGATTTTTCCAAACATGATAACCAATTTGCGTATAAATTTTCCAATTTCAATAACTTATCTCAGTACTGCAGTGCGTATCAGAAAAAGGTAATCCAAATTTGGAGGGCTAATTGTCAGCTACAGAGAGTGCAATGTCAATTGTGAGGAAAGGAGAACTCTTCCTCTTTCCAGTGATACTCAATTATTTTGACAAACGTCATGCATGACTGAGCACATGAGCTTTAAAGGTAACAATGACAAATTGCACTTTTTCCATGTTTGGATGCGCGTTAGGTATATTGCGAAGGAACAATGCATGTGTTACTGTACGGATGTGATCTGTCAGTGAAAGTGGCCAAATCATTAGGCCAGCCTGTACGAATGCAGGTTTGTGTCTAGGGCTTCTTCTAACCTTTTATGGTTCCATAACCTTCAACATGGCCATATTGTCGATAACTTGGTCCTTCCCATGAAGGCTAAACCATTATCCATTTTCTGTCTTCATATACAAGACATTGTTTGTCGCTGCCAGCTATATGTGTTGAATATGAACAGAGAAAATGGACGGTGTGGGTCGGCCGCTCTGGGAGTGACCAAGTTTTCGGAGAGGTGGCCATGTTAAAGGTTATTAACAGTATACAACCAAAAAAAAAAAAAATGTTCAGAGAAACCCTAAACACAAGCCCTAAACACAAACCTGCATTCGTTTACCACTATTTGTGAATGTTTAGGAGCTTTTGCTAATTCTTGGAAAAGTACCAGCGAATCTATGGACCCAACTCTATAAAAAGGGTGAGCAAACCCTTCCGCAGCATCCCTTTCTGATCGCAATCGAAGAATACTTTCGAGATGGGTTTCCAGAATATGGAAATGAATTTCTGTCAGGAAGAGGCCCAACAGGCTGCTGTCCTTGAAGGACTGCTTTGCCTGGTTGCTGCTGCTACAACTATCGTGCAAATTAAGAGGGAAAAAAAACCCACAAAGGACTTCCTCTGTTTTTGTCACCATCATCAGAGGGTGATGAGGAAAAGGACTCATATTTTTCAATAGCATCAAGAGGTTCAGCAGGAGTGGCGGTAGGGAGTTTTTCCTCGGCCGGGGCCTCGGCGTGGACCTCCCCAGACCCCGAGGGGTTTTCGCCCTCCTTTTTGTATCTTGGTTTTTTGTTTTTTGTTTTTCGGCGTGGCGACCCACATGGCCAATTTCTCTCAATTGGTCAATTTTATATTATAACCATGGTCTGGTGTCGGTAGCACTGGCGAAGTAGAAAGAACTTGCAGCGACACCGTCTTACAACTATTTGCAAAGACTTACAACTGTTTTGCAAACGCTTGCAACTGTTTGCGAAGAAAAAAATTAATTCGCAAAGAAATTTTGAATCTGTTCAAAATGTATCTGGGACAAGAAAAACTGTTTGCGAAAAGGAAAACTGTTTACGAATTTTCTTGCAACCTCTAACAAACATTTTGCAACCTTTTATGAAATCTAGCGAAATCCCAAATTCCATATTTTAATCTAAAAATGGAATAGGGTTCATTATTCTAAATGTCCGTTAATCCGAAAATTGAATAAGGTTCGTCGATCCTACAATAAACAGAAAGTGTGTTAATGCCAACGAACCTTCATGATAACGTACTATTACCATAACAATCTACTCCTCTCTCCCTCTCTCTCTCGCTCTGTCTCTCCGTCTCTCCCTCCATCTCTATATATATCTAGGTAAGCGTGTATGTGTGTGTGCATGTGGTGAGAGAGAGAGAGAGAGAGAGAAACAGAGAAATAGAGAGAGACAAAATAATAATGGCCGAAGGAAAAAAAAAACAATCGAATGTACCTAATTCAACAACCTGTTTGACTTGCTTTTCAGTGCTCTTTACCGATGCGTTGTCTTTTGTTGAAAATAAAAACGTTTTTAGATCTCAGTCAACACATTATCCTGTCCATACACATCTGTTTCAAGGGCTCACTCTTAAATACAAGTACAAGAGATTACACGGACACTGTGTTTTGATGATCTTAAAACGAATAAAAAGGGATCAAGGATGGAATAGGTCTCGTTTTTCTGCGTCGTGTTATGATATACATCAATGTCAGTGTCAATTGGATTGCTTATCCCAATAGCTCTCCCGAGGATGTTCGTCACCGACACCAACAATCAGCGGATTCTGGTGGCCGACCTTGAAAGACTCGAATTCACCGTGTTTATCAATCTGACGAAACGACCAGTCGACGTAGCGTATGACACAAAATACAGGAAGCTTTATTGGTCCAGCTATACCTCTGGCGTTTGGCGCTCCCGTTTACTGGACAAGGATCCAGAGCAAGTTATCAACAAAGGTAGAATATGACACCATGTATGATTCCAGGGAGGTGGGAAGAGACTCTTCCAACCTCCCTGATGATTCAGTGCATACACATACATCCGTACACACAGACACACGCGCGGATGATGGGTTAAAAAACGGAATTCCTCTGCACTATAATTACAAAGACATGGCATGAAATACATCGCTCCAAGATGGATTTTGCAACTTTATGAGATAAAGTCAACAAATATACATCACCAAAACCTACTTTAAATGGTTTTGTTATAAATGACTGCATTAAGGATGCTAAATTATTAACATTATTTCATAATTATACTCAAAACTATTCAACATCTGGTATTTAAGTCCCCTCTCCATATGCACCAATACCCCGTTTCTTACTAATTTAGTAAGCCTTGTTCTTAAAATAAAAAAAGATGCAAGAGTAATAGATTTATGATTTTCATTAACTTTGCTAAAGTAGCTGGGATTGACATAACAAATTATTAAACAGTGTTAACGGTAAAATTTTAACAACTGCACTCTTCAAAAATCATCTGACATTACACTTTATCAAAATTTTCGTCAGGAAAAGTTAATCAAACATTTTGCCTATTCAATTATGAAAAACTATACCAAGATTACGGAAAATGTCACTACACACGCACACACACACACACACACACACACACACACACATACACACGCACACAACCCATATACGTTACCAACCGTATTCATTATACTTCGGTTAATATTCTCCCTCAGAGCTTCTGCAAATAGATGAGCGAAAACACAATGGATGGCATCTAATCACAGCCACTAAGTTGTGTAACATTTTGATTATGATGAGTTCAATTTTGTATTTGTATTTGTATTTATTTGTTTATCTATTAAGTCATAATTCAAAAAGCTGAGGATGCATGGCAAGTTGCCAAGGGCCGTATATTCCCTGGGTTTTGTATTGACAGAGCTTTAGAAAATAACAACGTACTACACCTCTCAGTATAAACACGTGACACATGGCAATTCATTTTTGTTTGCATCACATCGGCTTATTTTCAAGTAGTAGACCCAAGGACAAATGATCGGTCACAAATGAGATTTCAATTTATCTTTACTGCAGACTGAAATGGACTGATCTTCTTTTGTGCAGTAACTCAAAATGAATATGAAACTGACGGTAATTCGTAATGGGGAACTTCTGACATTGATAACTTTAGACCAATTTCTGTGCTACCTACCTTGTCCACAATATTGGAGAGAGAAAAACATGATCAATCTTTATATGCATATTTAAATACTAATAAACTCTTTGGAAATTGTCAGTCATATTATACCATCATATTTACTGCTACCTGTTTTATCTAAATTACAGACTAGTTGTGCGATAAGTCAAAATGACCAACGCAATGTCATTGGAGGTATTCTCTTAGATCTGCGCAAGACCTTTAATATTATTACATACTCTCTAAAAAAATCGAGTGAAAATATTCACTCTTGAAGGAGTGAATACAAAGAAAGAGTGAATTTAGAGTGAAATTGGAGTGAATTTTGAGTGAAAATGTTCATTTTTACTCGTTTGGAGTGACCTCAGGGATCACTCGAAGATTTTGGAGTGATCCCTGAGGTCACTCCAAAAAGAGTGAAAATGAATGATTTGTTTTTTTTAGAGAGTAGAATTATATTCTTACAAGGCGTAAGTTCCATGGTATAAAGGGAAAAGAATAGGACTGCTAGAATCCTACTTAAGATACCGGAGACAATTTGTTACAGTGAATAATTACTCTGTTGATTTTTAAACAGGCGTCCCAACGGGTCTATATTACTGGGACCGCTGAAATTTTGTCGTTTTATTAATGATATGTGTAATGTAAATTACCTTGGTATGGGGGGGGGGGGGTAAAGGTGTCGACTAATATGTATCCAATATATTATGTAGATATGAAGTATGATATGCAACGAGTATCATGTCTGATGAAATTGAAACTTCTATAAAGTTGTCCATATCAGAAGGATGGCACATTTCGTCAAATGAAAGTCATCAAGCTGTAACTTCGATAACGTTTACGAACGCGTTCTAGATTTGCTTTATGGAAATGTGTAAAAATGAATGGTCGCCTTTAACATTAATCTAGTTATCTTATCATTAGATATCGTAATCAATTAGTGATTCAAGTGTCCTCATTTAGTAGACTTCCTGGGAATTCCTAGGGCCTTCGACGCACATGATAAAGATAACAAGTTATGCAAATTGTAACAGTATGGAGTTAGACTTGTTAAAGCCTGGTTAAAGGGAATCCAAAGGAGAGATTCAGGGGATAACTCCGACGCAGACTTTATTTTCTTGACATGTTTAATACTGGTATAATCGTGTCGATGTAGTTTTCCCTCATCGATTCCTTTTGTTTACAGGTGCACCATTATACTGTTTATATTATACATTAATATTTGTAAACAAACATACTAGTACATCTTTTCTTTGGCGAGAAACTCACAGCACACCTTTTCACTTGACATTATCAATAAAGATGTTGAGTCAATGGTCAATTTGGGAGATGGTAACAAGTAGTCACTCCAACTGTGGTAAAATGAATTAAACTGTATCCAGTTCTTTATATTGAAAGTCCCTTGAACAGGAATGATTTCTCGTTTTAACAAGCTGAATGTATAAAATGACTACTTTGATAAAAATTTCGAAATCTCATAGACGAGTCAATCTAAGCTGCTGTCGCAAAATACCGTTGAAATGTTTTAACTAAAGCGATATTTTGGCATCAAAGTTTGGTTGACACTGTATTCTATTCCTGTACTACCATATGCATTGAATGAATTGTTTTGTTTCATATGAAGTTACTTTTGATAAAGACCCGATATTTGTTTATTTTTTGTGGAATTTTTTAGTATCGGGTAGCAATTAACATTAAGATAGAATGTGAATAGTGTCTTTGTTCCCTTTTATGTGAACAGGAATGATTCCTCATTTTAACAAGCTGAATGCATAAAATGACTACTTTGATAAGAATTTGGAAATCTCATAGACGAGTCAATCTAAGCTGCTGTCGCAAAATACCGTTGAAATGTTTCAACTAAAGCGATATTTTGGCATCAAAGTTTGGTTGACACTGTATTCTATTCCTGTACTACCATAATTATGCATTGTATGAATTGTTTTGTTTCATATGAAGTTACTTTTGATAAAGTCCATGATTTGTTTATTTTTTGTGGAATTTTTAAGTATCGGGTAGCAATTAACCTTAAAATAGAATGTGAATAGTGTCTTTGTTCCCTTTTATGTAAAACAAACAAGAAGTAGGGTACACTAGTACCCCACAAGACATAATGAAACCTTTAATTCTCCTGTCATGATAACTTCTTTCCTTTAATAAAACTAAAACATTGTCCGTCCGCAATCCTGGATGTAACCGCCTGTTGCCAAATATAATAGACTGTTCTTCCCATTACTATGTTTATAATTTTCAAACACAAGCTGAGAATAAATAACTACCTCGATGTTTAGCAGACCGCACTGTATTTAGATTTACATTCATTTGTTATTTACAATGTTGAACTACGTCACTTATCGAAGATAACTCCGTATATCAATAGGGAGAAGTATAGTGAGTTTTTATTTTCTTGCTATCTTACTGTCTTAGGCTATACTCGCTGTGCATGTTAGCCTGCATCGATTTTTTTTAATGTTTGATTACACGATAATGGATAGTCTGTGATTTTGAAAACTGGTACCACTTCAATTGTTGGTCATTGTTTGTTCTCTCTTTCTTTCCTATGCCATTTTTCAGTTCTCGTGAAGAGCATAAATGATTTTTAAAATCACTGCTTTTCAATAAGTTCCTCTGTTCTAATCTTTATGTCATCTATTCCACTGTCTCGTTTTATCCTCCAGCTCAATGGCATATTATATCACAGCCTCTAACCCCCCCCCCCCAAAAAAAAAGGAAAAAAGATAATATATGGTCTCTAATTTTAAAATTATCACTGTTCATTTGAATTTGTTAAGATTCTGTCTATCAAGTTCATTCCAACCTTTTGTTCAAACAGCTTAATAACCATCGGAACACACGACCTTCCTACTACCAAAAAGAGTCAGGTAATATCATATTCAAGCAAAACATAAATTACTACCTTTCTTTCAAGATACAATCATCCCCGGGATACACTCTGATACATCCTACACGTCTCCGTCATGTTCGTGACGACTTTCCCTTTAACAGCTACTGTTTAAACAATCGGAAGCTACTCGTTGCCCGTGGATCTATCCGACATCACGGACAATATAGAACTCCTTGGGTGGAAAAATGGTAATCATGCACATCACAATAAAAGCCATCATAAAGAAATACACCACATAAAATTATTAGGATAAGTGAATACCCGATTGTCTCAATCACAAACAGACAAAATGTTTCAAACATTTGATATAAGGCCTCCCTTCTCGAATCTATTCAAGTTTCACATCATGCACTTCCATACCAAAACAAAAAACAGAAAACAATGTATTGCTATTAAAACATCTCAACGCCATAATAATGGATAACCTGTTTTCCCTATTCAAGCCATTTGGTTATGATTATAAAGCCTTCTGCGTTCCAATCCAACTAATACATTAAAACATGAATCATTCAAACCACCGTCTTTACCTCACTGGCATAGCTGAAATCGACATTTCTTTTCGTTCTATTATCAGAATACCGTACGTATTTTGATGTGTTGGGTTTCACGACTTTATTTTATTTGCATATGTTTAATGCAGAAAATGATCAAGAATCTGAAATGTCTAATAAAAAAGAAACATTTATGATGATTACAGTAAAATCCATCAACACTAGCTTATTTGTGGAATTGTAGCTCCATGGTTTAATCAAAGATCAAATCAAGCGTTGTTGTTTGTTGATCACTTCATTTCATTTCCAGATGGAATACGTGCAATCGCTATAACTCAGTCACCAAGGATGCTTTACATGATGTACTGGACCAAGCTCACTCAAATGTCAATTGATCCAGACGGGGATGAGACGGATGTAGTGGAACTCCCTGGCTGGATTGCCTCTGCTTTTGTACTTTATAAGGGGTATAAATACCTTTCACTATCTTAAAAGGGCTAAAAGGATTTCATAGATCAACATTAAATTGAGCTCTTCTGACTCCTATCTTTCTCTCTCTCTTTCTCTCTCTTGCTAAAAAGAGAAAATATTATTACATGTATTATGTTGATATTTCTCCCTCTTTCTTTCTCTCTTTCACACACACACACACACACACACACACACACTTTTAACCAAAAGTGAGACAAATAAAAATGGGGAGACAAGTCTTTCAGCAGGCTAATTCGTTCAAAGAGGGCAAGGACCTGCCATTATATACGCGCATTAACGACCTCTATCTTAAGAAATAAAAAAACGCTCCATATATCATGGATAAACTATCACGATTTTTTTAAATTCATGTTCCATATTCCACATTTCGTACAAGTTTTATATTCCATTTGATTTGAAGCAGAAATGATTTTTCACACAATGGTCAGTTTGGACCAATAATGCACAAATGTATAAGGACATATAATTAACGTGTGATATGAGGAACCCACTAAAAAGCAAAGCTTGTAGGATGTAGGCTCCAAAAATATAACATAGGGTTTTAGTACAGTATATCAAAGTCAGAAGTGACGTAACATGCAGAATTCAAGATATCGAGAATATTACAATGTTTACGGGATGTGCAAAGTATAGTATATAATGTTTATGATTAACTTATGGTATAAATGCTAAGAAAAATAGGAGGTCATCCGAGCGAGGAATCATTTGAGTATATGCAAAAAAAAAAAAATTTCAAGCGATTACGGCAAAATAATTAAACATAGGATTTTAGAAAATTGGCTTTAAGATTTTTCTTAAAGGAGCTTAAAGAACTTGAGTGCAACCGAACCGAATCTAACTCATTCCAGAAAGAAGGGCCGGTAGATGTAATTGTCTTAAGGGCTAAAACTGTACGAACAGGGGAAAAATGATAGGATTCACTGTGTCTTGTAGGGTAAGTATGAATATCACTGTTTTTCACAAACATTGAGGAAAAAATACTAGGAAGGTCACCAGTATTCAACTTATACATGAAAATTCCAACATGATATAAATACAAATCAGAAATTTTTAACAATTTACTTGAAACAAACAATTCATCCGTGTGATCAAAAAATTGTGCTCGATTTATAATCCGCAAGGCCTTTTTCTGAACCAAAAATAACTAATCAATTTTAGTCTTTGAATCAATTTTAGTCTTTGTCATCATTTGTCAGGACTTGAAGGAGATCGGTTCTCCTTGGCCGGGTTCGATCTGTACGAGTTCATTTTGATTGAAATGGGATACATTAGTTAGGATACATTTCAAATGTTCTAACTTCTTGGCCAGTATTTCCAAACTAATGTTGAAAATTCGACATCTATCGGGATGTTCTTAACAAGAAAGTTTGTGAAGACCATGACTAAAGAATCCCAACGCACATATAATTCCTCTAAGTTTATTACATTATATAGATGATGACTGGCGGGGGAGGGAACATACCGAATGTTCCACCCGAAGGGTTTGAAATGCTATTGAGGGAGGTTATAAGTCCCGAGACGAAGTTGAGGGACTTACAGCCTCCCGAAATAGCATTTCAAATCCTGAAGGTGCAACGTTTGGTACATGTTCCCGACAACAAAGGTCATCATCTGTTATATTATTAATGTGGGTTAGTCTAATACGTCAACGTTAACCACCAGCACAACGCACTTGATCACTCGCGCAGAGCCAAATTCACTGTGCGCGGGTCCTTCTGTCATTTGTCACGTAAAAATGTTTTCCCATGGGAGAACATTACAAAAATGTTCTCCCAGTGGTGAACATAACCACTGTTCCTCCATCACGTGAATGTGTTTAGCCAGTGACTAACCGGTATTTGACTAACCCATTTAATATAATGCAATGTGTATCATTACAAATCTGACTCTTCACAATGCACGTCTGACAGATTTTCCATAGTTTATGTATCATTGATATAATTTCCCCAAGGTTATTTCTGAACCATGTATGCTACACCGAGTCGATAATACTTGAGTACAAACACTACCTATCCACTACATAGACACACAACGCGCGCGCGCACACACACACACACACACACACATACACACACTCACAATGACATCAAAATTAGTTTGCTCTATTTAAACTGTCTTTTTAGCTTGTATGGAGACAGGTTTAAAAGAACATAAAGAACATTCCCATTTCCGACATGTTTATCAATTTGCAGATCAGCAGTTGCAATCTTAACAAATTTAATTTGTAGAGGGAGACAAACTGAAGAAACTCACACCTGAACCTTCTCCCCTCTGAATGTCTTTCTTTCATTTATCCTATGCCTTGTCCGCCTTGGACTACTTAACATAACAATGTCGGAATTTCGGAGCTTGGGCATTTGTTCCATGTTCATCGTGTCACTGCCGGCAACCAGGGACAGCCTGGTGGTAGTGTCGCTGCCCGGAAAGCAGTAGATGACAGGTTCGAGTCCCACTGGTTCCTTTTTTCCGACATGTTTGTTAATTAAAATATCACAGATTAGCAGTTGTGATCTACACAAATTTAATTTGTAGAGGTAGACAAACTGAAGAAACTCACACCTGAACCTTCACCCCTCTGAATAATGTCTTTCTTTCAGTTTTAAAGAAGTACACACATTTCGTTCCAGAATCAATTATCATGAGTTTTCATAATATATAATGATATTTTACATGCATACGTAGATACACACATTCCCGTCTACCGAAGGAAGCTTTGTGAAAACTTTGTCAGCAGTAATTTCCCATTTTCCAGTTATTGCTTCGTTGTTTTCCTTAAACTCTGTACTTGGCCGTAAAGCAAACAGAGCGTCCTTAAGGGATAGTATTTAAAAGGAGCAGGAGCAGTTGTAATATTTATGATCAAACAATGCATCTGTAAAAAGCGAAAGGTTATCTGTTTGTCTTTCTTTCTAGCCTACGTTTCGTATTCGGCACTAAAACCAACCCTGTCTGATGATGGAAACGTAATCCATCAGTAAAACACGATGAATATGGATGAATAATGGAAGAATTTGTGTCTTTTTTTCTTTGCTTCAGGAGTGTGTACTGGACGAGAGGCTGGTATGATAACATAAAGTGTACCAACCTTCAAGACGGAGCTGATTGCACTCCTCTGAGGACACCTGGTAACAACGACATCGCCGGCTTGTCCATCGACATAACTTGTAAGAATAGGATGTACAATTGAATGTTGATTTATTTTTAGTGCAGTCATGCCTCAAAATTTCAGGGGCACTCCATACGATTTTTTTTCTTGTAATTTCACAGCATACATTAATTTCGATCATGTCGATACTGACAGACAAACCAATGCAGTTCTGAAACCCCTCAAAACATTATGCACATTCCAGTAATATGCCAATATAATTTTATTACAATACCATTTGTTCACCTATGCACTTAAACAATACTTCCCTTCTTAAAGTGAAGATGCTATGCAACCATTCTTGTCCAATGTGATTTGTCATGAATTTAAAAACATTTTCATTCATCATCCCGTGATCACTATATTTTGAAGCCGTGGTCCCAGTTTGAACATTTATAGATATTAAAATACAAAGGTCTGAAAATATTCCGGAGCTCTCCTTTCACACTGTTTAAAGTCAAATTTGGGAAAAGACGCCAACGGTGAGGGGATGTTAGAGTCGATTGTTTGGTGTAAGATTTACTTTTATACAAGTAACATCAAAACAAAGTTTAAAAGCTTGGGATAACCGCTTGCCTGGCATCCATAGGCGTATTATCTCACAGAAGGTTGCTATATAAGCCTGTGGTTATATTGTATTATATTGTTTTATTTTCGGCCATTAAAAAGATATACATGTACAAACAAAAGATATATAACATACATAGAACTTCAACGGAGGGATGACCCTACTCAACGCTGTTTTACAGAGGGATCTCCTGCATAAGAAATATAAACCAACAGTAGTTACATAACAAGAAAATACAAACATTCAGAGAAATATATATTAGCACGTATCAGGACAACTCCCCAGGAGGACTACTCCCCCGGGGACTACTCCCATCTGACAACTTCTCCGGAGGACCGCTCCCCCGGAGGACGTCTCCCCCGGAGGACCACTCCCCCGGAGGACCACTCCCCCGGAGGACCACTACCCCGGAGGACCACTCCCCCGAGAACAACTCCCACCTGACAACTGCCCCGGGGATGTCTCCGGGGAAAAATCCTATATTGAACAGATTTTTTTTGTTCTTGAAATTAAAACTCAATTCATCTGTGTACAAACATTATTCTATCAATATAAAAACCTGCTTAAAGTTGGCGTTACCTTTAAGACACGTCTGTCTTTATAGCAAAGTTTTTGATATCTTGGCACAAAGTTTAACCATTATGCACGCTACATGTTATGTCGAAAAAAATAGAAGCGCAGGTCCATTCTATTACTGAAAGTTTTATACTGAAGAGTTAAACACATTGCCGGAAATACGCTTTTGAGGGGAAGTGGAGTTCATTCCTTAGCATGTACCTGTTTTTCTTCATTATTTTATTTTATTTTAAGAAGTCCTTTCTTTGATGATTTTCTTTTTGTTTTCGCAATTCATGATTATGATAAGGAATGTGTTAACAGAAGTACCTTTTTAATGTGGTTATGATTTTTATCTTAGATTCTTATGATTGTTACTAACCTGTGTGTCACTGCCAGTAATGTGAATAGCAATTTTCGTTTGTTATATTAACTGTGAATTTGTCTGAACATCACTTACAATTCTTAATGTCGGAGAAATAATCGACAGAAAAAAAAAAATGAATATTTTGTTCCTGAAGAGACTTGAACGTGTAAAATGGTAATATCTTCCAACAGCGCTGGGAAAGCACACCCGCACGGCCAACACAAATCTCTCAACCACAAAGATGAGATAATTCGAGTTTACTGAAAAATCTTTATTGAAAAACGAGTTTTGTTAAACATTGTTTTATTTGATAACGTTCGAACATGGAAAATAACCTTAGAACCTGGGAAACAAACAAAAAGCAAACTAAATATAACAATCTAATTATGTTACTCTGAATTATAAGGTCATACAATTTTTTTAGCAATAAGACATGTGATATTTGGCCAAAATAGATCGAACCTTTTGTCAAGACTTGTGATAATCATGCACCAATTCAAAGTATCAGCCTGAGGGTTAAAAATAGGTATAATCCTTGGATCAATCATGAAATAATTGGTGCCATGTATGAACATGATTTCTTAGCGTAAAGCAATTAATGATGCACCTTTCCTCCAGAAATAAAAACAAACAAATGTGGTGACAACTTTCCGCCCTCCTCGCTGTGTTGTGACCCACTCCATGGCTTTGGTTGGCTTCAAGGTCCCACGAGGAGGGACGAGATGAATGCACAATAGGCCTAGGCTTGCATGCAACGAAGAACGACGTCAGCACTGACGGATCCAGGATTTCCCAAAAGGGGGGCCGAAAATGCGGCCGAATTTTTTTGATGACTAAATTTGCGTGATGACTTAAAAAAAGTCATCAAACAGAAAAAGGGGGCGGCCGATTCGCCCCCCCCCCCCTCAGAATGATTTTTTTTGGCTCACCCGAGCCGAAGGCTTAAGTGAACTATTGCCATCGCTTTTTGTCCGTCGTCCATCGTCCGTCGAGCGTCGTGCTTCGTCCGTCGTGCGTAATCTTTTCATCTTCTTCTCCAGAATCGGTGAGCGGATTTCAACAAAACTTGGTGGGGATTATCCTGAGAGGGTAGGGATTCAAGGTCGTTCATGTGGAGAATGTAGCCCTAGGGGGCCCAGGGGGAGGTCCCCTTAAGGGGGAAAAGGGGGTAAACTTTAAAAAATCTTCGCCGGACCCAAAATAGGTAGGCATGCAGTGAAGATATGTTTTGTGTAGATACCTTTAATAGTATATGAAAATTATAGTTTGTTCATGGCAAGAGCCAATGTGGCCCCCTTGGGCCCCTGTAGAGGGTAAAAGTTATGGGATGATGAGGGCCAAGGGGGATAAACACATTTACTTTTTCTTCTTCAGAAAATGTGGCCGGATTTCAATCAAACTTGGTGGGGATCATCCTAAGGAGGTAGGGTCCAAAGGTTGTTCATGTTGTGCATGTACCCCCCCCCCCCGAAAATAGGGAGAAATGTTGTGCTCCAGACCCAAAAGCATTACAGTCAAGATATATTGTATGTGGATATATTCATAGGTGAAGAATATAGCAGTACCTTGGACTGCCCCCTTTGAGCGGGGGGGGGGGGGGGGGCATTGGAAAAAACAAATTTTTTCTTCTTCTTTAGAACCAGTGGGCAGATTTCAACCAAACTTACTGGGAGCCATTCGTAGGGGATGGGGTCCCAAAGTTGTTTGTGTGTTTCATGTGGTCCCCAGGGAGCCGGGGGTAGCCACCCTCCCTCTTAAAATGAGAAATCTTTTTCTCTAGAGCCAAAAGCATCACAGTCAACATATGTTTTATGTAGATACCTTATAGATAAAGAATATAATATGTTGTTCACGGCAATACCTAGGAGAATCCCCTTGGGGAACCGGGCCACTAAAGATGGGTGAAAGTGGGGGGAGAGGGGTGAATTCCATTTTCATCTTCTTCAGAATCAGTGTGCAGATTTCACCCCAGGTTGGTGGGGATCATTCTTATGGGATAGGGACCCAAAGTCAGTTTTATTGGGTATATGGCCCAAAGGGGGGGGGGGGGGGAGGGCTCCTCCTAGAGAAATGGAGAAGTGGCTTTAATTTACACGGAAATTGCGTCAGATGTGGTAACTGTGATACTCGGGTGAGGGTCAACACCTCCCCCCCCCCTCCTCCGAGTTCTTGTTTTCTTTCTAGACCAATTTGAAATGAATATCAACGTGAAATAAACTCGGATATAATAAAGCGAGAACGAGCAAGTTTGGGCTGCAAAAATGCAAACATTTTCAAACTCGCTCGCTCCATCGCTCCCACAACGACTTTAATTTTGTCGACTTTGGTTCCTTGCCGGCCAACAGTTATTCATAATGTAATATCATAATGAATAGAAGGAAAGTTTACCCATTACTAAGGTGTCTCAAAGACAAAGAGACACATTACGATAACATTCAAACCAACATTGTAAAATTCTTCAAAAGAATGCATGGTTTGTGGAACATATCACCTTCCTCTAGATGTAAAAGAAAGGAAGAAACTTCTTTCAGAAATATAACATTACAGTGCCGTCCCTACTGTGTGATATATTTTTTTTCACGTTGACAGTTTTTGTTAATGAGATTTTTATTTTTCCAGGCTGTAAATGATAAGAAATAAGATAAGATTGCTAAAATGTATCAATAAGATAGACAGCTGATGGGAATTGGGGAATTAAGGGACGAGGTGACCCCTTAGTTTTACAGAATAATGATGCCGAACCTCTATTTTTGCATTATTTCTGAAATAAATTTCCGCGTACTTAGCCGAAGCTCAATTATCATTATAAAAATGAATGAATGAACAATTGGGGCCCGTTGCATAAAGGTTACAATTATGGTAACTTTGCATCCAATGGTAACTTCCATGGAATTCTTGATTTTGATTGGCTGTTGAGTATTGTTGCCATGGTAGTTACCACTGGATGGCAAAGTTACCATAATTGTAACTTTTATGCAACGAGCCCCAGAATAGATGAATTAAGCTACGTTCACTCAAACATAAAGTTAACTTTGTCACTCTTGAAAGATCAGCGTCAACAGGTATTTAAATCGAATTCTTTCATGAAAAGTGGTGGGGGTGGTCGACCAGGGGATTGATCATTCGGCGAGTTGTCCTCCGGGGGAGTGGTCCTCCGGGGGAGTGGACCTTTGGGGGAGTAGTCCTTTGGGGGAGTAGTCCTCCGGGGAGACATCCTCCGGGGGAGTAGTCCTTCGGGGGAGACGTCCTCCGGGGGAGTTGTCCTCCGGCGGAGACGTCCTCCGGGGAAGTTGTCAGGTGGGAGTAGTCCCCTGGGGAGTTGTCCTCCGGGAGAGCAGTCCTAGAACCATATTAACACTTTCACTTGACCTTTGACCCTTTGACCTTTTGGCAAGAAGCTTTCAAGAGAATCTGTATCGGGTAATGATTATATAAAGTTCAAGAAAGTCCCTGCAGGCATTGCATAAATATGAGGGAAATAGTATTTTTTTTAAAGCTGACCTTGACCTTCGACCCCTGACCTTGCACCCATGACCCCAAATTTCCTAGATGCAAATTCTAAATCTCAGTGCTCATTATGCATATGTACTAAGTTCCATGAAGATGCCTCGAAATATTTGCGAGATATGGAGAGAAAAAATAGTGACATTTTAACATTTTCACTTGACCTTTGACCTCATGACCCGAAACTCTCTCTAAAAAATCTCTATTTAGTAGTACACACATTAGTACACGTTCAAATAAAATACCTTTAGGCATTGCATAGATATAGGGGAAATAGGGCAATTTTGGGCATTTGCCCTTGACCTTTGGCCTTGAGCATGTGCACCCAGAAGTTCATAGGCACAGCTTAGCCCACTCAGACTTATACTTGCCATACAAGCCAAGTTTCATTGGGATACCTCAAACATTTTCATTTTGTTTAAATTACAATGTCAAGAAATTTTATTACGGACGGAAGGACGGACGGCCAATCCAAAAACATAATGCCTCAGGCGACACTTCGTGGCGGAGGCATGAAAAAAAACGGGTTTCCTACATTATCTCTTTTTTTATTACACTGGATTTACCACGTAAAATAGAAAACATTGTTCACTGGGTGTTTTGGTGAAAAAAAGTAACTCTTAAGAAAATACCAGATACTGCGGTTTACCTTAACGAGCAGTATGTAAATCACGTAGTGCGTCGTGTCCCAGAAAAAAAGAAAAAGAAAACGATACCACGTTTCCTTTGCAGGTTTTAAGGATAGAAATCATACATTTTCCTTATGAGATGCAGATGAATGGAAACCTAAGCTTCTCTTCTTTCATTATTTGATGTATAATGCAATGTTCATAATTTGTGCAAGTCAGAATTTGAACAATGGACATTGGTGCTACCAAATTTTCAGTTTTACGTGCAAATGGTGACTTAAGTTGGTGAGTGCATTTTTTAGTTTTTTTTTGCCGTTATGTTTTCGAAAAACAAAGTTCATAACCCATACATCAGTCCATATTTTTTTCTTTCATATGAGACCTTATGCGTTAAATATAAACATCGCATGCTCGAGAAAAAGTTGCATGAAAATATGCTTCATGTTCAGTAATGATGATCAATTATCGCCGATCAACCCCCAAACTCCTCGGTACGGATTTACGCCGGTGCAAGATACACTCCTTTCACTCTCATGCCAATCATTAACTGGAGATAAATGGCTTTGAGAAAATAAGAGAATATCGATCATTTTACAATTTTACACTGACAGGGGAGAAGCGGTTCCTTTTTCCCCTATTCAACTTCTCCACAGAATATTCAGGCATGATTAAACTGCCCAAACAGAGATCGTTGGAATAATATGTCTAGATGTGTAGCTTCAAACGCCGTCTCTTGTTTACATTTTGAGAAAATAATCGTGTTATTGAGTGAAATTGGAGTGAATTTTGAGTGAAAATGTTTATTTTCACTCGTTTTAGAGTGACGTCAGGGATCACTCCAAAATCTTCAAGTGATCCTTGAGGTCACTCCAAAATGAATGAAAATGAAAATTTTCACTCAAAATTCACTCCAATTTCACTCTAAATTCACTCTTTTTTAATTCACTCCTTTAAGAGTGAATATTTTCACTCGATTTTTTTTTAATAAAAAGACCCCCCACCCTGCATTCCTTCCTTTTCATCGTGGTGTTCTCATTGTGTCATTGTATATACCGTGTTATTGTCAAGATGGCACAAACTAATTAAACGACCCTTCTTGACGTTGCTTGACAAAGGATAAAGGACCAATTAAAAAAAACAATAGTAAAACAAGCAGTTATTGCAAGTAAACACAAAGATAATAACATAATTTCCTAACCCATAGAATGCCTTTTTTTGGACAAATCTTTGTATGTTTTTTTTTATTGCTTGTTTTTAATGTACATGCCATTTTGCTATTTTATTTGTCATGTAGGCTTAACACAACAGAAATTATCAACTGCAGAATACGGTATTGCTTTGTGTCAAATTTGCAAGACGATATCAAGATGGAACATTGTTTATCAATTCCTAGATCCAAGCTTAGATACTTAATACCTACATATGGTTGAGACTCAGCTCTAAAGAAAGAAAGAGAGTAATGCCAAACTAAACCAAATTAGCTTAATCTCTTCCCAATGCTTAAATAGAGCCTTTTAGAAGTGCTTCACATGAGGTATTTTAAAATTCAATCATTTCGCATCTGAACGTTTGTGTAATGGTTAATCAAACTGAAAATTGGTAAGGCTCGATAATCGAGAATAAATGTCATTAGAGTTGAATGAAAACGGTAAATCAAACTGTCAAACATATTGACCTAGTGTAGGGCCTATCTCTCATCAAAAAGAAGGATACATAACGCACAATAGAATGCTATTGTTTAGTTTTCTGTTACTACAGGGATTGAAATGATGACAGTATACATTCAACATTTCACATTGATAAATTATGTCCACATCGTTTCTGAACATACCGAAAATCATCGGCACTTTCATTCTCTTCTATACATTGTGACCATCTTTAAATGCCTTTGAATGAACATTTCTCTCCTCACAATTCGTATATAAGATATATATACATGTATATATATATATATATATATATATATATATATATATATATATATACATATTTTGTCTCACAGCTGGCAGACTGCTCTATTGTAACCGATGGGGAACAGACAAAGCCTACTTCACTAACCTGCCTCTAGGAAGCTCAGGGCAAACTAAGATACCAGGAGTTGACATTCAAAGTGCAACCAGTGGCAGAGGCCCGAGGGATGTGAGCATATTCAACGATACAGTGTACTGGCTGAGGGAGGACGGTGTGGTGGTCACCAGAGACTACGCTTCGAGCAGTCCGACTTCTGTGCTGCATCCCATAACGCAGGATGAACTCGGAGGTAATAAGGACCTTAGTTTGTGGAAAATGGCCATCGCTTATGATGATCCTATGTAATTCTGCATTGTCGTCATGTCAAGTCACCGCAAAATCTTCATAAAGAATGATAACAATTATAAAGTCATGTGATTAATTTTCGTATTCAAAGTTGTGAATAAGGCAAAATAATTCAAGATTTAATGATATGATAATGATTTTATACTATATATCTTCATTTTGACATGATCGTGCGGTATACTATCGCAACAATAATGGTCTGCACGTTTCATAATTATGGCGTACGAAATGTGAGTTCTCACTGTCATTTACTCCACAATTGCTGATATAAGACGATTAGACAGTTTGGATGTTATTAGTCGACATTATCTCTGGTATTTGTTTGTTTGCATTTATTCCTGTTTTTAGAGTCATAACAAAATGAAAACACATTGCTGTATAGAGTTAAACAAAATAAAACAAAATTAACAAGGCAGAAAAAAGTGCATTCTCATAATAAACTGCAGCACATTTATTATAGAACATTTTTGGTGTCTCAATCATAAAACGCAGTTTATTTGATTCTACAAGCATTAAGAAAGAGACCATCAGCATAAGCATGGCTTGACTGGGCTGACGGTCTCTGCGAAATGTATAGATTTTTGCAATGATAAAGGAAGATGTATAAAGGTAGTATTTGTGTGTGCAGTATGAGCATTATATTGTCAATCAATATCAATATCAACATCAATATCAATATCAATATCAATATCAATATCAATATCAATATCAATATCAATATCAATATCAATATCAATATCAATATCAATATCAATATCAATATCAATATCAATATCAATATCAATATCAATATCAATATCAATGTATACGATAATGCTATCAAATTGATGAGACCAGAATCTATTATACAGTATACTGTATATGTGACCCTGCACCACAAAACAAATGTAAATTATAAAGTTGTAGTTTACGTAGTGTATCTCGTTACAATGCATTTCTTACCGTAGCTTTAAATGTTAAAGGAAAGTAGTGATGAAAACAAGGTTATTAAAACAGAGGTGTGAAGGTATAATATGATAAATTCCATCATTTGTCCACTTTGTACAAAATGTGTACATACTTGTGTCCCTTTGTGTACGGAGGAAGACAGGTGATAAATACACCACATGGAAGTCTTCAGGCTTAGGATTTAATCCTTTGAAAGGGCTTTACAGATCTTCAACTTACTTGGTGTCATCATAGGTAATTCAGGTAAATCTTTTTTTTTTTTCATAGGAAACAACGATTTTTTTTTTGTTTTGTTTTCAGAGAGTCGGGTATCAAGGCATTCCATAGTTTATGATTGGTCCGTGATTCCTGACTGACCTGCACGATGTAAGAGCTTTTAGATTGTTTGAGTGAAAATCTGTTGAGTGTCGTGCAGTTGATGTTCGTATTATTATCGAAGAAATTTTGGAAGGACTGCAGCATTAGGTTCTTGGTATATTTATAACCCAACCCACATAAAGTGTGTATGGGGGTATAGGAATCACTCTGAGGCCGGGTGGCCGGGCGGCTGGGCAGCCGCGCGGTCGAGCGGTCGAGCGGTCGGACGGTCGGGAGGTCGGGCGGGCGGTCGGTCTGTCAGTTACAAAACTTGTGGTTGGAACTACTCTCTCATTTCTTGAGTAATCGACATACACCGTATGTACAGTGCAACCGCTGGGTAGAGGTGCAAGACACATTTTCGTCTGTATGAAGTTACCATGGTCATGACATTGTTTTTTTCAGGAAAATCATGCAAAAAGTTTTGGGTCGAACTACACTCTCATTTTTTGAGCAATTGTCCTAAAAGTTGGCATGCATGACCAATATCATAGGTAGATATGAAAGACACCTTTTTCGTCAGTATCCCATCATGCATTACTATGGCACCGGCAAAATCGCCTACATAACACAAAATCTTGTGGATCAAACTCCTCTTTCAGTTTGCAAGCAATTCCGCTGAAGTGTAATGTAATGTGTAGTGGTGCAAGACACCATTTTTTTGTGTGTGTTAAAAATTCTGTTGTAATGGCAACAGCAGTTGTTATACTTATCCTACAACAATATGTGGAATGACCTAGCACTCAGTTTTTGAGCAATTGATCCCAAATTTGGCATGCATGACTATTATCATGGGTAGATGTGCAAAACCATTTTGTTTTGTTTTTGTTTGTTTTTTGGGTCAGGCTGGAGTATGTTGCCATGGCTACGGCAAATTTTCATGAAATTCACACAAGGTATTTTGTCTTAAACTACATTCTTCGTTTTAAAGCGATTGAGCTGAAATTTGACATATACAACCAATGATATTATGTAGTTATGCAAGACATCCTTTATCATGAGTGGTAAAAAGATCATTTGCCATGGCAACAGCAGTTTTCATCCAAATCATACAGAATCATCTAATTAACCTAACTCCTTTAATTTTTTTGTGTGTTTTTTATAGTATTTGGCTTGAAATCTGGCGCATGTAACCGGTACAGTACCTAGCTGTAACTATAGCTTTCATTGTTAGTGCAGCAATGTGTTGCCTTGTCAATAGCACATTTTTAAAGAAAGTCAAATATTGTGGATTCAGCTAACTCCCTCAGTCTTTAAGTATTTAGATTGGAATTTAACGCACATGTAACCTGTATAGTACCAGTTAGTCCGCAGCGCGAGCTAAAACGCACGTATTTATTCAAGTCGTATGCACGGCTGAGCGGTGCTTGCATATTAATGAGCAGATACATGGTCACGAATAAATCCGTGTAGAACGAGTATTTCTTGTCAGTTTTCGACACTTTTAGCATCGACTGAAAGAGAAAAAAATCCACAAATAAACATGATGAGAATAAAACGGAAAAGAAGAATCAGAACATCAAAATCTCTCTCGAAGTTCTGTATTGTATTCAAAAATATTCCTTCACGTTTGACGCCAAAATCTAACCTGAAATCGTCCGTGCCCCTCTAAAATATGGTGAAGACTATGTCCGCTAAATTATATTGTATCACATTAAGGGCACTTTTTCTCATTTCTATTTCAATACCAGTCAGGAACTAGCAAAATTCATAGAAATGTCTAGCGTCGAGTTTAAAAAGATTACACTCGCGTTCGCACCGGAATTCCGGGTCTGTGATTAGCCGAAATCTGTCGCAAGACGCGGCGTGTCGCATTGCGTAGTATCCATCGGCTGCTGACTCAATGCTGTCGGCTACAAGCTTTGAGGTTTAATTAAATGAAATGTCGCCATAAGTCCTGTTGTATTCAATACACACATGGATACATGTATGTGCATGTTAATCTGTACTGGCAAGAACAATAGAGTAAAACAATTCTGGTTCATGGGGCAAGGTAAAGTGCCCTCAAAGGATTTACTTCCAAAAATAATTGTTCAGGACTAATACATGTTCATACTTTGTACTAGGTGTTGCAAAAACATTTCCCACTTTTGGTTCTTAAAGGGGATGGCTAGTAACCGATCAGTGGGAATCAGTGGGAATGCTGAGGGATGATTGTTCCAATCCTTGTGGGATTCATTTAAGAGTACATTATATATCTACTGTTGTGTGAAAATTATTTGCTTCAGAACAGTCTCATATTCAAGTAATGTGCAGATTAATGCCCCGTCACTGACCAGGGACGCTTACCTGGAAGCATTAAACTGCACATTACTTGAATATGAGACCATTCTGAAGCAAATAATTTTCACACAAGAATAAATATATAATGTACTCTTAAATGAATCCCACAAGGATTGGAACAATCATCCTTCAGCATTCCCACTGATTCCCACTGATCGGTTACTAGCCATCCCCTTTAAAAGTTCAAAAACTATGTATCAGATAAAAGTATCTGATATGCGTAATAGCTGAATAGTGTACAATTGAGTTGGAGGTAATTTGAAAATGAAAGCCTATATTAGTTTCATGAAATCCATGTTTTATTTCAATGTTAGGTTCTAGATTTTGATCGAATTTTAACTCTCTGTACAAAACTTGAACTTTACACAGGAATCATTGATGTGTATGTGAGTGTGCACTTACAATGACCCTGAACAATGGACCTGGCTGCCACCTGTTCCGAGCTGTGCTGCAAGGCACATGAATGCTTTATCAATTATGCATGTGGATTGCCCTCAGCACTGCTAGTCTGAATTCTTGACACAGGGTGAAATGCATGCACATGAAAGAAGTAAGCACATGTTTCCATGTGCTTGCACACACCACATTTCAGAATGAATAAAGACTAGCTGCGATAATGGAATTCCTCATGACGCATTCCAATCCTGGTCATTGTCCACGACCATTGTCTGGGTATCAACAGCACACTCCTATACACACCGATAACCCCTGTGCGAAGTTAAAGTTTAGTACAGAGGGTTGAAAATAGAGCAAAATCTGAAACCTAACTTAAAAACCAATGTTGAATTTAACAGGACTGAATCATGCATTCATTTTCAAATTACCTTCAACAAAATTGTACACTATTCAGCTATTGCTCATATCAATGTTATTGTTATCTGATATATAATTTTTGAACTATTAAGGATCAAAAGTGGGAAATGTTTTTGTAACACCCAGTACATTGAATATGATTCACTCTTCCCAAAAATGGGAAACAAGAATCACATGGAACATTAACTGAAAGACGACAGACACACACATGCACATGCGCAAGATGTAATATAATCTCTATACAAAACAATTGCATGACAATGCATACCTTCGAAATAATGACACACACTCGCGACTTGCACAGGCGTAGTCTCATTTTACGACGTCACATCGCTCTCACGCGTATTCATTTACTACCCAACTTCCGGTTAGAAAACACAATTTGCCCTGTTTTCAACAGGAAAATTCACAACCTTAAGAATGGTGCCCCTCTTCGTTTTTTAATTGATCATACTCGCTCAAATTTCACGAATGTGAAATCGAAGAAATTACGGAGATCTATTTTCAATACCAGTCAGGAACTAGCAAAACATCAAACTTAAATAATCGTTTACTTTGATGCTAAAATGGACTACTATAATGAGATCAAAAATAGATAAATTAGGTATCAAATTAATGAGCATAATCAGCTCTATAACTTACCCAACCATCCTGGGTCAAACAATGCACTGCGAAAGCTCTGAAAGCTGTTGTTGTGACCTCTGCAAAAAACTCTCGCAAAATATCGCGAAATCTCGTCATTCTCAGGGGCACAAATTGCGCAAACGTGATTCTGAATAAAATTGTCGTTCGTGCCTCATTATCGCACGCGCTGCGGACTGACTGGTACGTAGATGTCTAAACTTTCTCTCTCATCATAATTGAACAATGCGTTGTCATGGCAACAGCACTTTTTGAATGAAAATCATACAAAATACTATTGTTTCAGCTACCTTCCACTTGGCTTGTTATTTGTCACGTATGTGACTGTTTTGCTACGTAGATGGGTAAATGGGATGGTAACAGTCATAAAAATCATACAACAATTTTGTGGAGTCAGCTAACTCCCCATTTTGAGCGATTGGCTTGAAATTCGAGAAGTGACCGCCATAATGGAGTTTGCAAACTTCATCTTTTGTTGGTGTCGAACAATGTGTTGCCATGGCGACACAGTTTGAAACAATTTTTTAACGAATTCTTTTATTAATTGAAATCGTGTTATCGTTGTTCATCGAAGTCTTATTAAAGTAGGCCCTATAGGGCATCCTACTCGAACAAGTGGGATGTAGTGATCTTAAGAATTGAAATATATGAAGAATGTTCTATGCCATTTTAGTGTCTTTTTCTTGATTAACATATATATAACAACGCTTCTGCGCTAGACGAAAGTTAAATTAGTTAATGTTAGCGTTGATTTCGTTTCCACGCATTCGATATACAGTATGTACAGCTTGGTGATTATGTTAAAACAAGTGCATTTTCTGTGACAGGAATATTAATAAGGAAATGATCCGATATATAAAACTACATAATGCCATGATTGCACAATCAAAAATCATCGTCAGTCAGAACATTTGAGAAACATTGTCCCCGATTTCGGGAGCAAAAGTCGACCAATCAGCGTGTCTGTCTGCTCGAGCCCGATATGTATACAGTAGTGATAATGCGAACAGGCCAGACAACGCTAAGACTGAGGATGTGGGGAGCGCGCCATTCATTGGTCGAAGGGAACTATTGATAGGACTATATCCAGTAGGGTTGATGTGTCATGAATAATGATGTGTGAAGCAGATCTCAAAGGCCCTACTCGCGCTGTCGCGCTCGGCTGGGCTCGCTTCTCTCGCCCGTTGTACAGCGAGAGGGCCTTGACAAAAGACTTTACGTTTAAACAAGATCATGAGAAAACAAACAGATGGTGACGATAAACGAAACATTGAGCGAAAAAAAGTCATTTACTTTGTGAGATTTTAAATCTGCGAATAAGGTATCTGAATGCTCCTTACAACCTATGTTATTGTATAAAACGTGTGACATTCTTTTGTAGAAATTTTATGTTATGCCTTTTTTTGTAGTAGCCCAATGTTGGAATTTGAAATGTACGAAACTAACAACGAGTCATAAAGCATGAATGAAATGTTTATTGGTACATAAAACTTCAATCTAATACGGGGTGTAGGCCTACTAACATTACAGGAAATCACATAAAGGAATATCATGCACATACAGTTCCATTTCAAATTGTCATTTATAAAAAATTCTCAATGAATGAAGTGCCTTCTTTTTGTGCTAATAGTGTACCATGCACTGTAACATAATGAATAATGCGTATCTTTATAATTTCCTCCTTATAAAAATGAATATAACCATTCTCTTTTTTTTAAATCGAATGATAATCTTTCACTCTTAAACCTTATTTATACAGTTTCGATAATTTCGTATTAGGGAGGGTTCTTATTTCCTTTTAGGAGTGACTGTAAATCTGAAATAGTACAGATGTTAGTTTCGCCGGTATTTTTCTTTTTCTTTAAATTATAATTGTAGTAACATAGATAAGGATGAAGTTAATTTCAGTGTTGTAGACCAAGAATAAAAAGGGCCCAATACAGAGCCTTGATTGACAACGCATCGCGTATATAGTGTATTAGGTACAAACGAGTTGATTAATTTCATAGCATAACAATTTATTGTTTTCTATTAAATAAATCAATCCGTAAATACGTTCTAAAGTAATCACCATAATTTGATGTGGTAGAGTACAGCATTTATTGTCAAAAAGATATAGAGTGTGTTATAGACAAGTCTTTGTATTAGAAAAAAAAAGAAAATCAATCACTCCTTTTATTTAACTTTACAGCAACTTGTGCAATTTTGCATGCGTTTGGAAATCTCATGCTGGTTGTGAGTGGAAGGTTACAAAATTAATATACTTTCAATGTACTAGAGGCGTAGTTATATTACCAACAATTTGTTTTGAAAGAGTTTTAGTAATAGGAGTGAGATGCTCTCTCGTGGGGCATGTCAACTACACTTTGATTAGTGCAACACTTTGCAGTGTAAAAGTGATATTTGTGACAGTTTGAATAGAGTCATGTACTGTAATGCACATGACTTGTTATGCACCAGGATTTGATCGTGGTGCAATACATTATTTAGCGTTAACAGTCATACAGTGTCTTATAGACAAGTCTTTCTACTGCATACAACAGATCAGGAAGTATAGAGATTGAACTATTCGTGGAAATTAGAGAAATATAGAGATGAGTCATCTTTTTTCTGCAACTTTTGCAATTTTGCATGCGTTTGGAAATATGCTGGTTGTGAGTGAAAGGTAACAAATTGATGTACGAGAGGCGTAACGTTGTTATATATTGCAACAATTTGGTTTAAAAGAGATTTAGCAGTAGGAGTGAAATGCTCTGTCGTAGTGAATATCAAGTACATATTGCTCCTTGCAACACTTTCAACACTTTGCAGTGTAACAGTGATATTTGTGACAGCTTGAATAAAGTCATGTAGGGGAGATACAGGAGACGAGCCACTTTTGCTATTTCTGGAAATGTTTCCTCATTAATCTTTGCTTATAAGAAGCGTTTGTTACTAAATTGAAATTCAACAATAAAGATGTCTTGCGCCGATGAAATTTTATTCTAAATCATTACCAACAGAGGGCACAAGTGCTGCATCTGTAAACTCTATGTAACCAAGTTTGAGGGGGTGGCTCAACTCTCCTGCATCTCCCCGAATGTACACGCACATGACTTGTTATAGACTAGAATTTGATTGTGGTTCAGTACAACATTTAGCTGAAAAAAAAAACCAACAAAAGATCATACAGTGTGTAATTTTGCATGCGTTTAGAAATACATTGTACGCCTTTTTTTGTAAGTGAAAAGTTGCAAATATCGTCAGCTGAAAAGCAGAAGGGCATTATCGCGTTCTAAGATTGAAAGGGATGTATTGTATTGGTTGATATGAGGATTGGCCAGTTCACTTTCTTCGAGATGCCAAGATACCACTCATGCTATAGTACAGAGCATAGTATGCTTATAATGGGTGCCATTCTGAGAGGAATTCAAAATTCATGTTAGTGAAAGTCGGTTTTGGAATGGCTGAGATATCAAAAAAAGGTAATACAAAGCAATCGTAATAAAAGGTGGGTCCCACCCTTTATTGCGATCCATCTATTTTGGGTATCTCATGGCTATTTTAAAACCAATTTTCATCAAATAAACGTTGAAATCCTTTTGGAATTTCCTCTTGGAATTACATTCTCTTTCATAAATTATGTCCATTATCTCGCAAATAAAAAAGTTCGAAAAGAGAAGTTAAGTCTCAACCAAAGCTATACAATCTTTGTAAAGCATAAATAAAAAGGAAACAATCAATTTTCACGAAATAAAAAGCTTCTTTAATCAAAAGTGGGTAGATTTACAAGCATTGTTCCCTATATCGGGTGAAATAGCACACTTATCGCTTTGATTTTTAACATTTTCCTAAAAATGAAAATGATCTCAGATTAACACCACGATGAAGAGGAGATCGATTTCCATATCGTGAAATTAATAATTCATTACCCCGAATAATTGTCATAACGCCCTTCTGGTTCTCAGCCGACGATAAGTACTAGAGGTGTCGTTACACCGCCGACATTTTTTCTTTTTTGAAGAATTTTAGTGATAGGAGGGAAGTGCTTTCTGGTGGTGAATGTCTAGTACATCTTGCTCCTTGCAACACTTTCTTAAACTTTGCAGCATAACAGTTAGATTTGTGACAGCATAAATAAAGTCATGTACTACACATGCACATGACTTTTTATGCACCAGGAATTGATCATGGATCAGTATATCATTTAGCATGAAAAAATACTGTGTGTGATAAGAAGTTTTTCTATATTGCTTTCATTGTTGGAAATTAAGGATAATTAGATAGGAGTCATCTTTTTTGTGTCTGAAAATTGGAGCAACTTTAGCAATTTTGCATGCGCTTTGTGATATGCTGGTTGTAAGTGAAAGTTTGTAAATAATATTATGTACTAGAAGTGTCGTTATATTGCCAGCAATTGGTTGAAAAGTGTTTTATTAATAAGAGTAAAACACTCTCTCGTAGTGAATGTCAAGTACATATTCCTTCTTGAAACATTTTCTAACCCCATGCAATGTAACAGTGAGATTTGTGATAGCTAGAATAAAGTCATGTAGTGGAGATGCAGGAGACGAGCCACTTTTGCTATTTTTGAAAATATTTCCTAACAAATCCTTCTATAACAAGTGCTTGGTACCAAATTGAACTAAAGCTATAAAGTTGTCTTATACCAATGAAATTTTATTTTAGATCATAGCCTAATTAAAAAATCTTTAAAAAAAAATGGCAAGTGGGTCAAGACACCGTCCCGCAGTGTAAGGAGAGTTGAGCCAGCTTTGGAAAACATGTGTCAATAATCCTTTGTTGGAGAGTTGAGCCATGATGTAAACAGATAAAGATGAAATTAAAAAAATGGGCTTACTAGTAGTCAGAAATATGTCTGAACGTACAAAATTGCGTTTTTCCCCTCTTACATTCAAGTATAGGAACATCTGGAAATTTAAGAAGTTCAAACACTCATTATATGCATTCCTTATAAGAATCACTCAAAGTGAAGTTTTGCTTTATAATATTTTGGAATGGGACTTCATCATAATAATCATTTACTGATCACCACCTTCCTATGTCTAACGTAGGATAATCTTCTGCATAATGAATACAAATATAATAATAACGTATTATTTCCATTTTCATAGTGTTTGTGCTTTGAATCAACCTCTGTCTGATATGTATGACACGTGACTAAAGACTACAGGCATGTAATGTAAGAAAATAACGAAAAATCATGAACATTGTGAGAGCAAAATCTCTTTCTGGCTAGTAAAGTACAACGATACTCTGGTGCCATTGCAGCAGAGAGTAGTCATTAATTTATGTCCAATAATGTGTGTACACTTTTTACATCCATACGTAAACACGGTAAAAGCAAAGATCATTAAATGATGTAAATACACGATCATTCATGCTATCAGGGATTTACTGATATTAACTTTGGAGACCTAATTTACAACCTCTTGAGGGACATTTCCACAATCGAAACAAATGTTAAAATCATATTGCAGCTTAAACCCCCATGTGTGTTTGTGGATGGAAATTGTGGTACAACTCTCCTCTGACTGCACTGTCGAACTCTCCTCAAAGTGGTCATTTTTAACTTTCCTTGCACGTATCAAAATCAGCAAATAAAAATCCATCAAATTCATTAAAGACTACAATGGAAACAATACTACACATAATCACTGACTAACCAATTGCTGTTATGCGAGTAATAGAAAATCTAATACCTGAAACTCATCAATTCATTTTTCTGCTGTCTTTTTGATTTTTGATTTTTTTTTTTGTGTGTGACCTGTCTCTTTGTTGT
>NW_027272442.1:522500-572500 GCF_040938485.1 Diadema antillarum
TCCCTATACAACATCCTAATGGGTGCAACTTTGCACCACAATAAGCAAATTGCACCCTTAGCAGTGCAATACGCTAAATTTTGAACCTACAGGGGTGCGAATTTGCACCCTCAGTTTTGTGCTAATCAAGGGCGCAAACATGCACCATAAACATTAATACATCAAATTGTGAATTAAACATTTGGACCACGAGTACCAAGATTTTACTCGTAAGATCAAACTTACACTCTAATGGATATGTCGGCATCTTTGTAGGTACAATATAAATACAAAGTGTATTAAGAGATTCAATTTTCTACTTGTATA
Organism: Diadema antillarum; assembly: GCF_040938485.1. Lineage (NCBI taxonomy): Eukaryota > Metazoa > Echinodermata > Echinoidea > Diadematoida > Diadematidae > Diadema > Diadema antillarum. The sequence goes on from NW_027272442.1 coordinate 522,807, forward strand.
ATAAAAGGTACAGATGTGCACCCCAGGGTGCTGGTATAGGGACAAATAGGGTGCAAAGTTGAATCTTTATTTTTCAGTGTGTATCTGTCTATCTTTCTATCCGTCTATCTCTTATGTTTGTGTGTGCATGTGTGTCACACATATATTTATTCATTCATTCATCATACAACTTAAGTTGTGAGTTGTGGTTGGCAGAGGAAGGATAGAAGTAATGGTCAATGAATCTAGAATCAAGACTGTAATAAAAACACTTCAAGCAAACTCTGCAAAGGTGTGATACATTTATCACTTTTTTATTGCAATGATAAATGACAGGTATACGTGTGAAGATTACACCTATATCGATTCATCAAGGATATCGGTTCCTCTCCAAGGTACACGACCTCTGATATGAGAAGTGGTAGTCCTGTGCCATTTATTTCAGTACTACGTTCATTTTTCTTTCCTCGGGGAAAAAAGTGAACTGCAACTTCTTCATTGTGTTCGTTGTTACAATACAAGAATTACAATATCTCTATAACTCAATTTTATTTGAATTAAATTAAATATAATCTATGACCAATATAAACAAACTTTACACAGTTTTGATTTATAAAGCTTTACCAAAGTCGAATGAAGTGCACATACCGGGTAAAGTTGAAGGTAGTTGGATGTGCGGGCTCAAAATCGGCAATGTGTTCCCCTTTTCTACACAACGCACATGCAATGTACTGCATTCATACAATTCTTATAACAGATTTGTTCCTTCTGAACGAGAAAGAGAGAGAGAGAGAGAGAGAGAGAGAGAAAGAGGGACAGGGAAAGACAGAGAGACATAGATGGACAGAACCGAGATCGAAAATGCTGATATTAAGAGAAATATGATAAAAAGCAACTACTCGTGCTGCATTTTCATGCTGCTAAGAGCACAGTAAAGTTACTGAATTGGTCTACATTTTGAAGTCTACAGGTAACGCTCAAAGACTTTCTCCGTCTCTAGACCACAAAGCGTTAATTTCACTTTTTGTCTTACATTTTTGTTGTGTTATGACCCATTTTGGGTGCAAAGGCAGAGTATAGAAGTGGTTACTGACAAAATTCACCCCTGGTTTTCCTTCATACAAAGGTCTTAAAATTCATCATACACTGTCATAAACTTGAATGACTCAAGGGCTTATCAACAACAGTTATACTTAATTTTTAACTATTTTGTAAAACATAACACTTTAGCTTAGTCAACAGATCATAACAGGCATTACATGAATAACAAAAGCAAGCTTATCTGCTTCTTTCATATACACCGTTCATGAACAGAAAAAATGCACATTTTGGGTAAGCACTTTGCAATCACACTTAAAAAAAAAAAATCAGTCTAAACAACCAAAACATGGTCCATACCAATACAAACTTTTCTTGAGATAGGACAAAACAACAACGAAAGCAATACAGTGTACTATAAAAAGGTCAATTTCTACACAGCAAAGAGCAAAGTCATCCAAACCCCTATTAATAGACTTACACCATGCCACCGACATACAGTCATAACATAATGTAATTTCCACATACCTTGTTGGAATCTTGCAGTCACCAATACTTTTTTATTTTGCACAAATATCATGAGTCGCTTATCATCAACTACAAACTACACTGTATCATCACTTCCTTTTCATAGAGGCAAGCAATGCACAAGCTCATCTACCATAACACGCAGTATTGAAGAGAGAGGGAAAGCAAGCCAGACAGACAGACAGACAGACAGATACAGAGAAGAAGAAAAAATGCAGCAATGAAAAATATCAATTCAGGATCTGAGTTAGGGTTGGTGGGGAAAGTTGCCTAGGAGCACAATCGCAAAACAAATGTACAGTGATAAAACAACTCCATTCTCTTTGTTACATGTCTAATGTACACAAGAGCCAATATGGCTTAAATTATCAGAATCTTCTGATCTATACAGCCTTTCTCATCACACACAAACTGAGAAAAGGACACACAAACACCACAACAATAGGCCTATCTAGACATTAAGGGACAAGTTTACCTTAAAATGCATATCAATTGAAAGAACCCAAGTAATACATGTATCGGTAGAACACATCAGTGTTTGAGGAAAATCGGACAATCCCTTCAAAAATTATGAATTGCTAAAGTTTCTGCACAGTCACTGCTGGATGAGAGGACTACTACAAGTTCTGATATCACATAGGTACAACAATACAAGGAAATTAAAAAAAGAATTCCACAAAATTTAATTTTTCACAAAAATAACATTCCCTCAGCTCATTACCGGAAAATGTTAAGATTAGCATTATTCTCCCAGCCTTCTGAAAAAGGCAAGTCAAGTGCTCTTTTAATATGCGAGAAGACGGAAAGTATGTTGAATTTTCCTTATATTTTTCTTATATAGTTTTACGCATGTGACATCACAAGCTGTAGCAGTATTTTCATCGAGCCATGGCAGCATTGAAACTTTAGAAAATGATATTCTTCTGAACAGATTGTCTAATTTTCCTAAAACTTTCACTGATGTGTTCTACTGATATTGCTGCATTCACTCAATCCTTACGTATATCATGGTAAACTTGTCCTTTACTACAGGTACAATAAGAATTCACATAAAGCAGACAATGCATAACTGAATGTGTCTCTTAGCAAAACATCAAATAGGATGCAGCTGGGGAGACAGTTTCCACAAGCAGAATACTGAACTGGAAAGCAACCTTCATCCTACATGTTTGTATCTTCCCAACCTCTTGCTCAGCTTGCAAAATTTCAAAACAAGTGGGCCATATTCAAAATGTTAAGAATATTTCTAATGCATAGCTCATCACACCATTATGAGTGGGACAAATGCAAAACAAAGTCTTGTTTCCTGTTTCCCAACTAAGAGCACATGCGCATGTCAGTACCCAGGGTTACAAACACACAGGAACTGGTCTGTGACAAGTTACTGCTTTTACACAGCTGTTCACACTGCCTTACTTAAAACCAGTTATTACATGTACCTCTGTACTTGCAAACTACATCAAAATACATGTAACTGTAGAGTAAATTCACTGCATAATTCAGCAATTCAGTGTCCAACAACAACAACAACAACAACAACAAACACAAAGTCAAACTGATTTTAATCTCCTGTGAAGAGCTGAGACTATGGTTTAAACGTTGTGTCTAAACGGAATATAACTTTAGCGAACAGAAATTGTGCTGGCCCAGATTGCTCATCACTCACTATAAAACTACGGTATGTAAGCTTGACTTGCCTACCAGAATGCAGCATAAAGAAAATAGATGATTGATAATCAAAGAGATGGAATCCTGCACACATCCGAAAATCATCTTTTTTCAATAGGTAAATAAATAGATAAATAAAAAAAATCAATAAATGACAAAAAAATGAACATTTAAATAAATGAATCAATGAATATAGAATTATAAATATAAATACAAACTTACAGCAACAGCTCACAAGAATAGAGTCATCTATGCTTGGTTTGCTTGAGTTCCCCTTACGGACACTTTCAGAAATTAGTGAGAATGGCTGAAATACTGATTTAGCACTCAATAACTTTCTAAATTTAAATGACCAAGGTGAAAACAACAAAAACAAAGTTTAAACAACCTCTGCTTTTCCTGCCAAACAACACTTGACCAATCAATACCATTTTTTTTTTAAAAGCACCCCATAACAGTTCCATATACTGTATCTGTATGGTGTTACAGGAGACTGATTGTTTTAATCAAGTTCATCAATTTTGTAACATGAGATAAGTCAAGGTTTAACAACACCGTATCAGTTATTCCGAGAAGAACTTACAACACCGAATATTGCTTCCTTTCACATTCACTCCATTATAATGCTATGTATTTGGTATGTATGTGTCCAAACATGCCTAATTAATCTCACATATTCCGGGTTAAAAAATCTCTTCATCGTAGTGTACGCTTCCCAAAAGATTTTTAGTAATTAATACTTTAATATATTAATACATTAATTAACACATCAATTAAGCACCTCAAAAGTTTAATTATGTGGTCAGGTACCAAGATATAATCTTCACAAATGTGTATCAAGCCAGTGGCTGCCAAAATTTTTCTTACATTTTATGTGCTGAAACTGTGAAGCATTTTCATTCAAAAAAAGAAAAACAATTTTTTTTAAAAGTATAGATGCCACACTACATAATATCTTACAGCTTTATCACTATAATGATTTCAATGCGTTTCAAGAACAGCGCAGACTGCGATATTTTCTCTAATAATAAATTTCAACCTATAGTTTCAATGGAAGGACATGGCCATATAGCGTGTTGAATTTGGGTTTAGGGTCCGATGCTATTCTTGCAGTCAATGTATGCTCGTGTCCTGTTCCACACAGACTCCGGCAGGACTTATGAAAAATCAAAATCAAACTAACATATGGTCCAGAAGGCTGGAATGTACCGTAACTTCACTTTTGATAAAACTCTTCCATTTATGCTACGGTCCTCCATACAGACCTCTGGACATTTTTGGCTTCCAACTACTGCTCTTCCATGGACGAGCGCACAACGCAAAGGAACCACATGATGATAAGACTTGGGAAGAATTTGCGATCACGGAGACTGCAGCACGATCGCCATTCAATGCCGAAGACAATTTGACGACTACCACTGCCAGTAATCAGCCGTATACTGCAACTTATGAAACTCTCCTCCAATCACCGATATCGCCACATTTATGTATAAAAGGCACGAGAACACGACTGCAGAAAGTGTGCGCGTGTACAGAACCAGACATTATCATTGTTTCATGAGGAACCAGAGCTGTACAACATCATTAATTCTAAAGAAACATTCACAGTAATGTTAGAATTGTCATGGGGGTTGTGAGGGAGGAATTATGTCATAAAATTTACATATATTCATTAAATTCTACAAATGCAATTTTCAGGGCAGAGATATGTTTCAATATCTTCTGTATCTATAGTACATTCCTTCACATAGCTACCTGCATATTCTCTTCTTCAATTTCTCTATGTATTTACATATTACAGCAAAGTTTACTATGCACGCTATAGAGAAGCGACACATACGTATACAATGTCACAAAAGTCTTGGAGAGTGTAAAATACACCGAGACCCATGGTTACATGACTTATGCAAAACAAAACAAAACAAACAATCTTTAGAAACAACCTCTGCAATCTTCCAATGAACTGCGCTTAGTACATTGTAAATGCTCTTTAAGAAATATGGCATATAAAACAGATAAATCCAGCAAGAGACCTCATGGGACGGGTATCACAGAACAGCAGATGCAATTGTTTTGGGGTTTTTTTAATCTTTGATTTTCAGGGTTTAGGGGTCCTTTTACAGGTTAGCACAAAATACATCTTTAACCAAAAGAATAGGGTGGGGAGAGAGAGAAATTACTTTATTCAAAGAATGAAGAGCAGGCACGGCCTGAAAGATTTATAGCTGGTGATTCCAAAGACAAAGAAAAAGTAATCGTCATTATAATGTACCATCATGTGTAGAATTGAAACCATGTAACGTCAATGCATACACGCTAGCAAACACACAGCAATACAGCAACGGAGTGAATCAACCAAAAACAAATGAGAGAAGCACGCAAGCAAGACAGCTACCAGTACTTTGCAGCCATGTTGACACCCAAATAGTACACCTCAGAGTGTTCTTGGGAAAACAAAAAGTGCAGGGAAAATCCAAAGTTACCTTTCTATGCCTGCATTACAGCAAGGGTTATCAAGGTCAAAAGGGTCAAAAGGTCAGTGACTGCATGCACACCAACTTGACAAGATAACATGAACACATACTTGTGGTTACGACCTATCAACTCCAGGGTCGCATTACTGCACACTGGTCTGACCTGTCTGTCGGACCAATTGGTATCCAGTGTGCAGCATTGTCATTACTAACAGCTTCTAGCATGATTGCTTGCAAATCTTACAGCATCGATACAACTTTCATTCCACAGTGCAGAATAGGGAGAGACAGCTATACACTTCTCCTTCTTTAAAATCTATTATGGATGTAGACAAGTTGACAAGGTAATAACACAAGCATACTCATTAGGATCAAGGTGATATCATTCCTTTCTACACACATCTGTGGGTGAAACAAGTTGGACATGCCAAAGACAGTCCCTTGCACTGGGAATCAAAAATAACACAGGAGATGTAAACCTCACTTTTGAACCTCACAAGCTTAAAAGATAGTAGCAGTCATGCAGAAGTTTTTCACAATGACCATTACTACTGCAGCAATTGTTCTGTTTTTCAGGCAGAAGTTTTTCCAATTCTTTTTCTCTCAATGATATTATGATTATCATTTTCCCATTGACAACCTCCCCCCTCCCCCTCAAAAAAAAAAAAAAAAATCATAAAGAGATTTCGCATATTATTTTCCAACAAATTCTAATAAGAAATGCTTCACTGCAAATAAAAATAATGCTGAATAAGTTAAAAATACCACAGATACCTCATATTTGCCTTTAAAAAAAAGAAGAAAAAAATCATTCAACTGAATACTCATCAATACATACATGGACAAAGGAGAAAGACTTATGAAGTCAGTGCTACTTACAATTAGCACAAGTTATGACAGGACAAAAATCAGAATTGCACTCGAGTTGAAAGTATTTCAAGGGAACGGGTGGCATTTATCACAGCGTTCATCACTGCCGTATAAAATCAGAGCAGGAAAAACACTTCTCTAATACTGCATATAATCAGAAGCCACTATAAGATATGAAATAATTCTTGATCATCAAGATTATCTATGAATTATCTACAAATGGTCCACTTTGAGGTCCCAACCTACAGTTTTGTATGAGGGATATGCTTTGGATATGATATGGTAACCATGATCCACCGCAGAGCAATTTAGTACCGAAAGGAGCACAACACAACACATCTATGGAATCAGCCATCTAAAAGTTGATTTCACTAGGAGTAAATAAACACATGTACACCTGATATATATATTATATGCCACGTAAATGTGCTGTTGCATGGGGGGGGGGGGGGGGTGGTAGATACATGACGTGTGCATTGGCATTTAAACAAAACCAACAATAACGAATCAAGAATTCAAAAACTGTTTTACAGTGAGCTCTGATTCAGTTTTCTTTAGATGACTTTTTCCTGCTCCTTAATCCACATCATGCCAGTAAATATATACATGTATATTTCTCTGGATGCCACCTCAAACCGTCGTTGGGTGGCACCTCAACCGTTGTTGGGTGGTTTTACTACGAAGACGAGGGTGACGACAGTTAGGAAAAAGTTGACAGAGCAAGAGCTCTGATCTTGCAGACAGCAAAACAAAGCAAAGAAAACCACAAGAGCACAGCAGAATAACTGCTTAGCTTTCCATGTCAAAAAATGCAATTATTCGTCTTACAAGCGCTTACCAATCTGGACAATGCTATACATTTGATGGAGTGCCTACATGTACATTCTTATAAGAGACAATGCCAAAGACTGGTTTTCCGGTCACAAATTGATGAACAATATACTGGAAACTCACTTACGTCTCTATTTGATTGTTTGTTTGTTTTTTAGAAGCAGTGTACAGAGTAGACTCTTTTTCATGGAAGATGTAAAGGTAGATAACGTTGAGAATATGATTGTCTTAAAGGACCCTTGTCTGAAGCCATTTCCTAGCTAATGGGTGAATCAGGAACAATACCTGTCAAAATGTTCTGAATGTTTCGAATCTCTGATCGCACCTTGTCCTTGCACTCACAGTCGCAGAGGCAGCTGCATTTATTGCAGGGCTTCTCGCCCCTCTCGCTGGTCTCCAGGAGTGGCTGGGAGTAGTCCAGGGGCTGCGCTGCTTCCTGGCTGTTCAAGATCTCATCCAGAAAGGCGTCCGTGGAACAGCTGCTGCTCCGCGGCCGTGTCGCACCGGATGCCTCACAGCACTTGTTGGTGTTACCGGCACCTTGACTATCCAGTGTCGGTGCAGGCGAGGGGAGGGTGAAGACGTCGTCAGGCAGCTGGCTGCTACTGGCGGCGCTGCTGCTGGCGACGGGGCTGGGACTGGGTCTGGTCTGCAGGGAACTAAGGCTCACTGCAGGCGGAGCTGCAGAGCTGGTGCATGTGGGTGGTGCCTGGTACAGTACCTGCTGTGGTGCTACCTGGGCTTGGCTTGGTACCGTGGAAAGCTGGGGTTGAGGGGGCTGCACGATGACTCCTTGGAGTGGAATGCCCATGCCTTGCGCCATTTCCATCGGCACCATCTGGGCACCGACAAGGTTGCTGCCGGTGAAGTACTGCGGAATGAGGATGGCCCCCGGCACCCCAGAACCGGAAGTCTGAAGCACAGCACCCCCAGCATGTGGGATGCCACCGAGGAGCTGAATGCCCCCCTGTGGCGTCAGGGACACCGGGAAGGAACGCTGCTGGAGCGGATGGGAAGCTGTAGAGATGGCTCGCTCACCGGTGGCCATACCACCACTTGTTATGATATGCACTTGCGGCGCTGGCGGAGGTGGTGGTGGTAGTGCCGGCGCCGGCTGGATGACCTGGTTCTGGCGAGGCACTGCAGGTAGCAAAGTAGGGGAGGCAGTACTGAGGTTTGATGTGACTGCCGTCTCCAATGGTCTTGCCAGCACCTAAAACAACAACAATATGCAACAAAAAGCAATGGAAATTAAGCTCCTGACAGAATTAAAGAAAAGAGAAGTCATACCAGTAATTTAACCGCACCATATAACTGTTAAAATTTTGCAGTGTTTTCATCTTTGGGAAATATCATGAGCCGACTAATATTTGCAAAACAACAACTCACCAAATAATGCTACATTGTATCTCTCATGAAACACAAATGCACTGTATAACATAATTACCTCCGCCAATTATGTTTTCGTTACCGTTGGTTTGTTTGTTCGTTCGTTCGTCAGCTAGTTAGCTAGTATGTTAGTAGGTTAGTTAGTTTGTCCGTGTGCAAAATAACTCAAAAAGTAGTTAACGGATTGGGATGAAACTTGCAGGAAAGGTTGAGAATGACACAAGTAACAAACGATTAACTTTTGGTAACGATCCGAGAATTTTTTGGGAATTTATGAAGGATTTCTGATATTTTGCCAGGTAGGGTCAATGAACTTGGGAGTTCAGGCTGCGCGTATTTGAGGTTTGCCTGCGTGCACTAAAGTGCGTGCTCTAGTTTCTGCTGGGTCGAGGCGCGCCGTGCAGCTGAGGGGTTATGACGTAACAAAGGCTTCTATATTGGGAAATCGGGCGACTTTCAGCACCGATGCTGTGTGTACGTATGATATCTCTATGGAAGAACAAGATCAGTGGTGGAAATAACCTGCATACTTGGCAGAGGTCTGTGCTCTCAGAGTGCTTTTCAAGTTCACATATAGTTTATACTTCAAAGTAATGAGGGGGAATAGCCAAGTTTTCTCCACAAAAGGGAAAATATGACTTTCTTGTTCGGTCACTGAGGTTCCATACTGTGATTTCTTCACTTGAGGAATTTCTCTCATGTGCCTTAATCCAAGAAATACTTATGGCATATAATTGTAGTCCTTTATTAAGACAAAAATCAAGTGAACGTCTTGTCATTCTTCAATATTCTCTTTCACACAATTTTAGACTACCTTCGGTTTTTGGGCCAATCAAAATTCCCTAACTTTTCCCTGATTTGAGGCATTTGTATTAAAATTCCCTGACTGAGAAAAAGGAAAATAATTTTTCCTGATCTCCCTGATGGGCTGGGAACCCTGATTTAAATCATACCCATGGATGCCAACCCCTCTGTTGAACCACCCAAAGAAGAATGAAATCCAGGGAAAAATCTCTTCCCTGTAAATTCACCTGAGCTGGTGGTTGCGGGGCAGCCTGCGAGACCTCTGCCTGTGGCGGGGGTGCCAGCAACACGTACTGCGGATGCTGTTGTTGCTGGGCTTGTTGCAGTTGTTGCTGGGGTGGCTGCTGCTGGGCTTCTTGTTGCTGTTGCTGTTGCTGTTGCTGTTGCTGTTGCTGTTGCTGCTGCTGCTGCTGCTGCTGCTGTTGCTGTTGCTGGTTCTTTGGTACCAAGGACTGGAGGACATCTGGGGTGATGACCAGTTGAGTTGGGGGCAGATTGGAGGACGCCCCCTGGTTGATGGTGATCACAAGGTTCTGCGAACCTGATGCGGTAGGCACATTCTGCACGGTCACAACTTGCCCTGATTGATGTACAACTGTAGATGGACACATGCAAAATTTTGTTCATTTCATTTATCTTTATAATTCAAGAAATAAAAGAGAAGCATATATAGTATGGGAATAAAACAAAAATAAAGATGACATCAATAGTGACACTATACATAATAGTACAAATGACACAATAAAATAGTTAATAATGTGATTCAAAATACAACATACATATGAAAGCCTTTATCTGGATTGTAGAACAGTACATACCTAATGGTGTACAAATGATTATTGGAACTAGCAGAAATAATGAATAGAGTCATAAAAACACATCACACAACAAGAGTGAAAAGCAAGTACCTTCACACAGAACATCAGTATGAATTCAGAAGTATTTTTGTACTGCTTTTTTTATTATTGAATTGTAAATTAAAAGCACTACATCAAATTTGAATTTTTTCCTTAACACAGGACTGGAACATAGCATAGTGAATATCTAGACCTGTTCTAAAAACAGCCCAACAGTAAAATTGATGGCATAATCTAGCGTAATAAATATTTTATATCATGAACAGACGACAAGAAATAATGTGTGAGGGATATGATACCAGCATCTAAATAGGCAGACAGTAATTTTCAAAGTAGACGGGCCCTGGTATTTTGAAAACACAAAATGAAGAAATCGTTGGCCGAGAACCAGAAGGGTTTTATTACGTTTTTAATTTTTTATTTATTTATTTATTTATTTATTTATTTTTTTTTTATTGGGGGGGGGGGGGGGTTATTGAGTTATTGGTATCGTGTTGTAGAGCTCAATCTCCTCTACATTATGGTGTCAGTTAACTCTCTATTTGCCATGGTGGAAACCCCCTGTGTGCCACGTTATTCTGAGTCACGAAGGTAGTCATGCTTTGAGAAAGAATTCTGATTTTCCAATCTATATAACTTCTACAAATATCTGTTAAGCTGGAAATAATAGTGAAGAGTGAAAAGTTGAAAAGCAATGCCAAGCTTTGCTTTGATATAAATTCTATGACAAATGTATTTCTATTTATTTTTTAATGACCAGTTGCTACATTGCTGTAAAGGCATGGCTTTTGCACATGAAACCATGAGAGAAACTTAGAATTTACACGCAAATATAGTTGGGAGCACCGCTTGATAGTCAATCACCACTTAGAATGCAAGCTGTATGTAAAAGGAACAAAAGCGCGAGAAAAGCTTTCATTGTACCGCGGGATTAGGCGATTTATCGATCGGTTTAAGCGGATTAGTGCGTTTGAGCGGAATATGCGAAGTTGGCCCGCTGTCCACTGAGTGGGACGTGCGAACATGGCACATGAAGAGTTAAAGGTTACAAATTACTTTCATTTTCAGTTACTAGTAAAAGTTAAAAAATCACAACCACATGGGTGCTATCTATCCTATGTTTGGAACAATGCTTTTTAAATCTGCCCACTTTTGATCAAATAAACTTTTCATTTCATGTGAAATTGATTGTTTTGTTTTCATCTACGCTCAAATTTTAGAACCCGATAGCGTCCTTCTGGCTCTCAACTGACGTGATGTTGTTGCATTCAAGGAGCATCATGAAGGATGTATGAGACTTGACAGCACTAGTTCACTAGTTCCCGCTGATATTATAGATGCCAATGAGGGTTACTCTGTCATTTAATAACCTATGTACCACATTCGCATGCCTGACTCAGTCAACGGTGTACCATCTTCGCATATTCTGCTTAAACGCACGAACTCGCCCAAACCGATCAATTAAATCGCCAAATGCCACAATACAATGAAAGCAATTCTCATTCCCATCACATGTAGCTTGCATTTTATGTTGTGATACATACTATCAAGCGGTGTTTCTTAAAGAATTTGCGAGTAAATTTTACATTTGTGCCACTGTTTTTTTGTGCAAAATTCATGCCTCTACAATATTGAGGCAACTGGTCATTTGAAAGAAACACAATCACAGAGTAGTCATACAATTCATACCAAAGAAAAGCTTGACATTTTCTCTACATCTTTCTTTATTACATATCCATGGTAACAAAAGTATCTAAAAGTTACATTGATTTGAAAAATAGAATGTTTTCCTACAGCATGGACATGTTGCTCTCTGAGAATAATATGGCAAACAGTTAAAATGTGTATTCTGGCTATTAAAAATGGGGTCTATGAACCGTACCTGTGTTCTGAGAACTGGAGCTAGCACCAGCTGGCTGTTCTGTAGAAGAAGGTTCTTGACTGGTATCTCCCTGTGTCTCAAGAATCACAGGCTGAAGAGTGCTTGCAATACTGTGGTCTTGGATCTATGTGGAAGAGTGAGAACAAAAAACATTGACATTTTAGCACAGCTAATGAAATGCAAAATAGTCTGTTTATTTCTCATATATATGATCATTTGTTTTAACTGCACTTCAATCATGATAGACTCAACTGGTTCCACCATCAGTACCACACAATGTATGGTGTACACATCTTTTGGATCTAGATCTTCATCAAAAGCAGGACTGAGAGCTTCCATGTGACCAGTCTTTTATTCTACCTAAAGCCTAGGCCTTTAAACTGTATACTTTTTGCCGGGTGTTCATACATGAGTGACTGGTCCTAACAACTGCCTTTATGCTGGCAGTCAACTGGAAAAACAAAATCATACAGTGGCAGATCCAGAGGGGGGGCACACCCAGCACACGCCCCCCCCCCCTTTATTTTTTGTTAAAATCAAAAGAAATAGAAAGAAAAAATGAAATGAAACCCGGGAGTGGCACCAAAAATATTAGCTGAGCGCCCCCCCCCCCCCCCCCTTTACAGAATTCCTTGATCTACCCCGATACCAAATAGCAACAATCCAACAAAATAACAGCTTTTAACACAATTTAAATCTTAAAAATTGACAGCAAGACAAATACTTTACATACAAACTTGAAACAATGCATGCATACAAACAGGAACACAGCAAGCATTTCCTGGGCCCTTCCAAACAGGCTCAGACTGTATGCATTTAATTGTATATAGGCCTAATGTACAATTTTGTAATGTAATTATACATATCTCTACACCCATGACATCCTACTGAGACATTAAACAAAGAGTTTACAGACATCATATACAATTGAAATCACCTGCAATATGGTGAATATCTGTTATTCACACACACACACACACACACACACACACACACACACACACACACAACTGCTGCATAGAAATATTCTGATCAAAAGAAGAAATTCTTTCCAGTCAGTGGATGCAGCTACTGTGAAGGTCATACAAAGATCTAATAGAAATGTTTGTTGGATGTGTGAACAATTCTACAGACAGAAAAAAAAAATGAGCAACAAAGGAAATATTTAGGAAACAACCAACAGTGATAGACATGGAAGAAGGCCAAATAAGTGATGAAGAAACACATGGGGTGTTTGCTGAGAGTCATAACACAGCTATTCAAAAAAAAATAATACAACAATAAAATTAATTTAATCAATTTGAAATAAATTTCTTTCAGGCATTTCCTAAAGCTAATGTGAGGACAGGCTTTGCTTCATAATTTGTCCTTCTACTACTCCTACTACTACTCCTACTACTTCTAAAAATAAAAGAATAATAAGAGAAGAAGAAGAAGAAGAAGAAGAAGAAGAAGAAGAAGAAGAAGAAGATGAAGATGATGATGAAGAAGAAAAGAATACATTGTACCACTAATAAACTTGGAACTACTGCAATCATACCTTTGGTGAGTCTTCGTCGGTGGTGGAAGCTTGCAGGTTTTCAGGTGCAGAGGATATACCCATACCAAGGACTCCTGTCAATGTGTGCAAAAGCTGTGCAGCTACTTCATTACTGGTCTGTGGAGGGGATAAAATAATCAAGAAGAAAAAAAAAAGAACAGTCAGAGATCTGTGTATACTAGGAACACAGTGATATAGAATCAATTCTCTTACAGTATACCGGTGCACACACCACAGAAGAGAATGTCATTCAAACGTACTGGAGTTTATTAAACCCGTTGAGGAGGGACTGATTTTGGAACACCACGCATTTCCCATAGACACTTGCCCAAGTATACTCGGGACATGTCCTCAATGGGTTAAAAGAAGAAGTCCACCCTGGAAATCAGTTTGCGTGAATGGAAACAGAAACTTTACAGGAACAATAGAGCGAAAGTTTGAGTAAATTCTGATCAGAACGAAGAAAGTTTAAATATTTTATTTCTTTTTAAAATATGTGATCAATAGAACACACACTGGCAGTTGCGTGATGCTGCACGTATGATCATCCCGTACTACTCTTTAACATAGTTAATAACACAAGCAGTGTATTGTTTTCTGTACCACTCCTGCACAGGAAACATCATTATTCTGTTTAATATCAATAGTGAGAAAAGAGAGATTTTATAGAATTTTACGGACAGGGCAAATTGAAGATGAGCTTACACGCCATCACAGAGTTGTCAATTTCTCTTTGCTTGGTCATATCTTCAAAATTTCATTACTTTCTATAATCTTTAATCAGAATTCGGTCAAACTCTAACTATCCACTTCCTCTTACTTTGTCTGGTTTCATTCTGAAACAAACTTATTTTCAGGATGGACTTGCCCTTTTAAATTGAGCTTGTGTGTTTCTTCATATTCTGATTCCTGCAACTCTTGTCATTCACGAGCAGTTTATTTCACCACAATGATCAGAGTGGGCTTTTGTGTCTGGTGTATTCACTGAAGCAAGTTCGTGCCACAAACAGGTTTCAAAACATCACATAATACAATGCAATGTGGGGAATACCTGCTTTTTTCCCCCGTAGCTATTGGTAAATTGTATGCTGTACTGTAAACGCAGAAACTTTCGCAGTACATTAGATTTTCGTGCTACTTCTGGCTAGCACGAATTCTAATACCCACAACAGTATCTGTCACAGTTTTATCTGCACATTGTGAATGGGTTGACATTGTTTTGCGCAGTGCGAATTCAACAATCCGCGAACACATTTTTGAGCTGCTCAGCATGAAAAATTAATCATACAAAAACACTGATGTTTACAGTATGCTGTATGCCATATGGGATATCACAGAACATTCTACAATCCTTTGGAAGCCAAGAAAAAGCACTAATGATCAAAATGACACAATGCCGTGTGGGGAAATCCCCGCTGTGTATCATAATGCCATCCATCGACTGTTGTACATTTGTATGCTGCACACTGTGTGAGATATCAGGGAACAGTTGACAATCTCTTTAAAACTGAGAAAGGACACAAATACTGTATACGCCATATATCTAGTGAGTCTAATTTCCTCATTTGATGTCATGGTTTATCTTTGGAAAAGATTTGCAATGCAGCATGCATGGCCATTTACATGTATGCTACATGTACTGTAATACCACAATCACAAACATAAAATGAGGCTAAACTTGTTTGGAGAATGAGAATGACTGATTGTGTTGATAACATCTTCATTTTTTTCAATAATACACATTGTAAATACAAGTGCATATCTGCAAGCTTTCTTCACAACAATGTTGTCTCCCATGGAGGAACATTGCTGTCACATGCAACAGATAGTTTCTTAAGGAATATTTCCTACCCCTTTTTCAGCTTGGCCTCTTTCATTGCAAATTTCAATGGCAGTGCTCATTCAGCCATTGAAAGTGTCATAAATCGACCATGCACCATTTTTCAAATCTTTTCTCTTTTTTTTTTTTTTTTGGGGGGGGGGGGGGGTGGGGGAGGCAGAGAATCTGAGTGCAAAAGAATTTTAGCCATTGTCATGCTGCCAACTAAAAATTCAGATCATTGAAGCTTTTGTCTCGTGTAACTCCAGTACCTTCAGATGAATGCTACGCTATACCAAGAGTATGAAAAGTCCTATCCAACTACAAATGTTGGAAAAAACATGAATCTCTTCTGCACCCATGGTAAAACCAGATAAAAAAAGAAAAAAAGAATCGATGAGAGACAGAGACAGAGAGACAGAAAAAAAAAGAACAGAGACAACACAGTTTTGTCTGCTGAAAGAGCACAAGGTGTGACGATTCTTACCCTCACCACCTGCTCCTCGATGGATGCTTCGTTGTCCGTCCCCGCCGCGCCCCCTTCCCCTTCCCCGTCCCCTCCCCCTTCCTCCATCCCTTGCTGCTCCTCTTCGATATCCCCCATGGCAAAGGAGGTGCCCAACCCATAGCTGATGGAGCCCTGCTTGCTGTGGTTCCTCTGGTGACTCTTCAGGCTGTACTGGGTGGTGAAGGCCCGGCGGCAACCCCGGTGATTGCAAATGTACGGCTTCTCACCTGTGTATGCACAAACAGTAGTGACAAGCAGGAATAGTTAGCGTCAAACCACCATTCCACAGAGATTTACTCTCATCGGTCACTCATCGGAAGCAAAGTTTATTGTTTCTGGCAACCCATCGAAGTGTAACGAATTGTATTCTGATGAATCCGACCTGTTGTAGATTGACTATAAGGGTCAGTGTCAAACATATCAGGCGGTGATCCGATGAACCATTGAAGGTCGTCCGATGACGGTCACGCGCGACATGTCTGATACTGACCTGACGTGGAATGGAGGTATCAGGGCCTCTTCAAAGTGAGAATATTCTTAAATTATAAAATTGACCTTTTCATCCAGTAAATTTCCAGTTGTACATGCACCCATTGTATAATCATTATAAATAATTTTTCAGACAGCTCTCTTTTGTTATTGATGTAGGATTTTTATTTTTGGGCATGCAAGAGCTGTCGGACCACTGACTATACAGTGGATCAGACTTTTTCAGACTTGGGAAATGGGTCACAGCGTAAGTGCTATTGAGTCGATAGCGTAGGTCTCTATAGGAAAGTTGCGCCATGCACCCGTGTATGCATTTGACAAAACCACCGGGACCAAGTGCCTTAAAAAAACAACTAAACTTTCAAGCTAATAGCAAATGCAAAATGACATTATTGAGGGGTATCCTACACTTCCTTGATTTATAAGAGTCTTTCCTCCTTGTTTGGTTACAGATGGAACGTTGAGGAGTATTTCGAAGATGAAGTCTAAAATACCAAAAAGATGCAAATTAAAAACCTACCCTTTCACAATTCATCATTAATGAGGCATACAATATTTGCTACATGCAAAATGTATGCATGAATTACAGTCATAGTCATGCAATGCTCGACTTTTTAAATCTATGTGTATACTGGGAGAGCCTAAACTTCTGCATGATCTATTTTTCACAATGGGCAAATACCAGTGAATGCCACTTGTGTAATTCTGCTGATGGGAGTATTTCTATGCATACATTTATCTCCGCATTTCACTAAAATATTTCCCCATTGTTATTCAGCACTTGTGCGGTACATGTAGAAGGCAAAAGTTACAGAATACCATGTATAGTGTACAGTGTTGCTAAATCTTCCATGTTAATCCGTTAAGGATGAGTCTCGAGTATTAAAGCTCGGGCAGGGATCTACGGTACCGGTATGGGAGATACGTGTTGCAGCAAAAAAATCAGCCTGTCCTCATATGGGTTAACAGTACAGAGCACTTCGCACATTCTATTTTGAGAAAGTCAGCTACATCGTAAAAAGTAAACATGGACACAGAGATACTTTGCATTAAGCCTCCTGAACATCAAAAGATTCTAACTCTGCCAATACAATAATGTGCAAACTATGGAATGCATGTCATACAAGGTACGCTCTTTTACATCCTTGTGTGAAGGCAAGTAAGTATACACTGTAGTACATGCTAGCAATCCGCAATTTTGTTGTTGTTGTTCCTGTTTTACTGGTTATTTAGTTCTTTCCTCATCCACTTTATTCTTCCTGAAATGTTAGTCCCGGGGAAACCCACTTAGGCCTAACAATGTGAGTGTCCCACCTTAAAACCACTGCTATGTACAACAAAAAGAGGGATTTACGGGATGTTTGTGATCCCTTGTCAAAGGATGGATTGTTTTCAAGGACACAGAAGAACCAGCTAATAATGTGTCCAAGAAAGCAAGGTACAAGCTGTATGTACTGTAAGCATTAACAAGGCTTTCAAGCGACTCATTCGTGCACTGCAAGTACTGTACATTGCTCTGCACTGGTCAGCTCTTAAATTGAGACTTCCCTTGGCAAGTGTTGCCACAAGCATGCAGCGATCTTCAATTTTGTAACCTGTTCACACACTCTGCTGATTATACCTTTATGGTTGAGTAAACAAAACAAAAATAATAGTTTCTCATCCTAACTATTTGAAAAAAGGAGGATGAAAGTACATGTGTACCAGTATTCTATTTTAAATGCCTGATCCACTGCAAAACACTATTCAGGTTGTCTAATTTCCAGTTATTTTTGAGTAGTACTGTACAATATGTACAAAATGTACAAGTGTAGGCTGTGCATGTACAAGGTCCAATGGCTGGAAAACAGCAAAAATCAATCAAAATTTCATCTTCAAACAACAACAACAACAACAACAAAAAACAATAGCAATAACAACAACAACAAACTTTTTAGATGAGGCAGCATAAAATGATGCAGGCGGGGATTAGAAATTAGCACTTTATTTTTACTTGGTCTTACCTGTATGTGTTCGAATGTGTGTCTTCAAGTGATGACTTGCAACGAAGGCCTTTCCGCAACTCTTAAAGTCACATCTGCAATGTCAATCACAAAAGAATTGCGCCTTATTATAGTAGTAGTAGTAGTAGTAGTAGTAGTACTACTACTACTACTACTACTACTACTACTACTACTACTACTACTACTACTACTAATAATAATAATAATAATAATAGAGAGACTCTTATAAAGCGCTCATTCTACCGAAAAAGATACTCATAGTATATTGGGGATGTCTGCAGAACTTGTACATGTACGTGTACAGTCTTAAACCAAACAGTCATCAAGCGGTATCTAAACCCATTCAGGATGTGGTGATTTTGCTACAACATGCATTTCCCGTATTAAAACGCTTGGCCAGGTACACTCGGAACTAGTCCCCAACGGGTTAAAGGGAAAGACGAATGCACAGCAAAACAAAAGAAAGCATCCAAACAGGGAGGTGGGAAGAGATTGTAAATTATACATTCAATGCAAAATAACGAAATGGATGCTTCCACCTCCCTGATCCAAACTACATTTCTGTACTCTGCATTGGCCATTAAAACAATTTCCAATTCTGAAATTCCCTCTTCTCCTTTGTAATGACTTTTTATAGTGGTGCGTGTTTAAAGCATGTGACAATGTGACATGTAAAATGTGATTTGTTTGAACGTTGCATCACTACCAACACTGGATCTATCACTTTTAGTTTTACTTTCATTTCAGTTTGCTGCATGTGACTGAAACAGAAAATGCATATGGTCAATTCCACGGAAAGGTTGCATTTTATGAAAATCAAACTATTGAGTATAGATGATTAATGAAGCTTAGATGATCTGGTATTGTTTACTCAAAGCAGCCTTTCACAACGGATATTTTGATACCTCATTTGTGAAAATCGGTGAACGTGGAGTGGAGTTATGTCCGAAAAACCTTCATTTTTCATGAAAATTGCCAATTTTTGCAGAATTTATGTATCATTTCTGATACACTATTATGACCATAATACAGCTTGTGTAATTCTCAGATGGCTTATTTTCTGAATGTTCTTTGGTCATAGATTGGTTTTATGATGTTCTGGAACTTGTTCCGGCATCAGTAAATATTATTCTCTCAATCTCAAAATGTGGTAGTTGATAGCGTCCCATAAGTCACGTTTTTGTGTCCCATCAGTCACACTAGTTTTCCCTATCCTGCTACTGTACCAATGAGTAGATATTCAGACCACTTGGCTCAGGGTAAGCACCAACCCTTTGCTACATTCAGGAAAGAAAATATCTTTCCAGAGACTCTGTGTGTAAGAATATTTCAGAACTTACTTTCCCATGTGAAAAACGGTGGTCCTCAAATGTCCCATAAGTCACGACAGCAATTTTTCATTGCTGTACGTAATGCAATGATACTTTTCATACTAAGTATGGTGTTTTCATAAACTGTGATATGATGGATTTAACCATGAACTGAGAAAAATGCATTTGATGCAACTATTTTCTCAAAATACTGGTTTGAAATTGCCAAAAATTGTCACTTTGTCCCATAAGTCACAATGGAATTGACCATATTTAAGTCCAAATCTTCATAACTGGTGTATGGAAAGAAAAAGACAAAGCCTGTGCTACCTTAAATAATCTAAATCTGAAATCCTAATATTTTACAAAATATTTTCAAGTGGCTCTACAGTTTGAGTTAAAAATTTATATTTACAGTTTTTAGTTGAAATAACTGTTTAAATGCCAAGTCTTGACTCGGGCAGGCCTTTATGTATTTTTGAAGCTAACCAATATCCTGAAACTACTAAGTATGCACTATGTGTGCAACACAATGAACTATCAGTTATGTAACATTTGCCCTTGGACTGGTGATATTAGTGCCACCTATCATGCAAATATTATCTCATTTGCCATTTCACTATTTGCATGTCCATGTTTCTATCACAAATGTAGTTTGATTTTTAGAGGGATAGGCTTACAATGTATATAAAATGCATGCAAATTGTAATTCTATGTGCTGTATAGCACCTCATTCACATAAACTTTGTAAACAGATTCTTGACGTAGAACATTAAATCCAAGAGTGGTGATGACATTTGCAACAGGAAGCACACAAACAGAAGACCATCAACAAAAGCAAAACTGTAAAGACACTCTCATGTCTCTAGAATACCAGGACATGTGACTTTTGATCCCCCCCCCCCCATTACAGCACATTTCTATGGTTTGGTATTACATTGCATTTTGTGATATCAAGATGGTCTTCACCTTTTGATAGCCATTCTGGAGCTTCATATTATAACTCATAAATGTAAAAGGTAAAGTGTAAGTTCATCTTTCATAAATTTGTAGTTCATGTGTTTTGTTTTGTGGAATGTAAAGCCTCTGGATTTCTAAATCGGATTTCTTTTTCAGAAAATACAATAATTCCTGTTGCTCTCTACCCTGGCAAATTTTTGAACAGGAAATTTCTTATCTTTGTTTTGTGCACCATAAAGATTTGTCCAGGTCTATAGATCTAATCTGTCTTCAGTGTACGGAGAGAAATTCAGAGGTGCTAATGAAATGAGAAGGCTCTGATTTCTATGGATAAGCAAATTCCCTGCGTCTGATTGGTCATTATAAGATTAAGATAACATTATCATTACAGTATATCTATATCACACAGGAAATAAGCTCAGAGGCAGGTTACCGGGTAGTCTGTGCTGTACTATGTACACCCATGTATGTAGGTATGTTGTACTGTACATTCACTGTGTACAAATGTACAATTGTAGAAGGCATTCATTGTTTCACTCTGGCACATACATTGTACATCAAACTGATTTCAATAGCAATCCATCACCACAGCTGCCTTCATATCCCTACGGGCCTGTATACAGCATTTTAGGGATAATTGGAATGTGCAATTGTATAGTGGATAATTATGTTAAGACTTATAAATCACAAATTTTTGAATAAAATGTATACGGCCTCAGGTATAAACTAAGTATCTATTTACCATAAATTTATTCAGCAGGGAAATATGACTAAGAAAGGAAGTCTTGACCTCACCACAGTTTTCCTACAGCTACAGTACGCGCAATAGAAAACGCCCGACGAAAGTGCGTCTAAATTTCGTCCCAACGCTTTTTTCGTTGTTGATTTCGTCGGGGACGTTTTCAACGCTTTTTGCGTCCAGACTTCATGGACGGATTTTGGACGAATTCAACGAATTCAACGAAATCCCCGAACGCTTTTCCGAAGCTGTGGACGCTTTCAACGCTTTCGACGCTTTCAACCCTCTGTACACATCACACACACAGCTACACTGTATACAAAGTTAGCTCGAATCGCGAATCGCTAGCTCTCCCTTCGTCGAAGTTGTCTAGGTTTCCCGTCCATTTCTCTCATTTTCTCTCTTTTGCTTTCGTATCATTGTATCCCTTTCTTTTCAGAGTACAATCATACTTTAGAGAGTATTTTTTCTCATTTTTATTAAGTGATTACCGTGTTTGCCACAATTTGGGGTGAGTTTTTGTTCGAGTGTTTGTTGAGTTTTTCGATTGAACGATGTGTCGATTATCTTCGTGTGTGCGAGAATATCGTACCCACTCGTTTGTTTCCGTGTAAGTATTTTTACCGTAAAGTGTCTTCATCGTTCGTCTTCACGCATCGGGTTTTCACCCTTGTTTTCCTCATCGTAGTTTTCCACATCCATTTTTTTTTTTCCGGTGCAAGATACTCTGTGTATTTTCTGCTACGGTAAAATGCCATCGTCGATATTTTTTGTGTATTCATCGTAGTTTTCCACCTCCATTTCATTTTTGTGTGCAAGATGTGTAGCTAGGTCTGCGATGTCTGAATCGTTTACAGATGTGTTTTGTGAGAGTATTAACCACGATGATTTTGAGGATTTTGAGGGTTTCGCGGTGGATGAGATCGACTGGAATGATAGTGATAATGATAATGAATCTACACTATCTAGTAGTGTTGATATAAGAGCTCTTATGATGATGCAATTTATTTCGTGTGACCGACCATCATGACGTTGGCGATGACGAGTACGAAACGAGTAGCCTATACATGTACAATGTAGGCCTGTAATGATCTAAGACGAGAGTGACACTGACGACATGGCCTGGCCCTGGGGGCTGTTTTAGTGTTGCCTGCTGAGTAGGTGTTCCATTCTATCCTTTCAGTTATCTTTCTATCACTTTCTTCTTTTGACCCTGGATGGAAAAAAAACCCTATCTTGCCATGTAAAGACAGAACACATACCATCATGAAATATCATGACATTACTAAAGTAATAAAAGAAATAAGTAAGCGATGAAAATTCTTGTTTGTAAAATCATAAATCAAAGGTGATTTCATATGAACCAGCTCTTTGAAACGTATTTAATTTGCCTATTGATACTTGCTTTGCAAGTATACATTTTCTCTCCCATGGACTTCGTGTCCCCCCCTTTTTTATGTGCTTTAATGATTATTCTAATTTGTTTTGTCAATATCATCATTATTGCTGTATTAATATTACCATACTTTGATATGGTTAATTGCATTTGTTGATTGACTCTAACTTTCATTTTGTTGCCTCCTCTTGGTACTTGTACAGATCCTTTTCTAGGGCTTGCTGTTTGCTCACCCCCCCCCCCCCCTTTGCTGTTGCTATTTCACTCTTTACTTTTCTTTGTCTCTCTGTTGTTCCTTATCTTGTTTGATGTTGCCTCCATATTCATCCTTTTCCTTCAATGGTTGCCCCCTGGCCCTCACGACCATTACTAACCTTCCCCTGCCTTTTGTCTGTCCATCCTCCTGCTCTAATCCCCCTCCCTTTACCTGTTGGGCTCCTTGCCCATGACATCCTACCCTCTCCTTTTGTTTTCTTTGTTCCTTGTCCCTTGCCTGTTCCTGACTGTTCTTGTTGTGTGAAGTCGCTTTACATGTGTGTGGTTGCTTTTTATGCCTATTTGCCATTTTGCTTCTGACGAAGATTCTGCTATGATCGAAAACTTAGGTCCCTTTTGACTCTATCCTAAAAACATTCATGTACACTCCCAAAACTTGCTGGGCTAGTAATGAAAACTTCCATTATCTAGCAGGGGAGAGGGAATGCTTTCATTTTCTCAAGAGAGCTTTTGTGTGAGAGAATGCAAAACTTGATTGAGTGTTGCCAAGTTGTTTTCAAACTTCTTCATTTTATTTGATCTTAAGCATAATCACTTTCGTAAGTACATGTACAGTATTACGATTTCTTCTCCCCTGACTGTAATCGGAAAGTTTGCCATAAGGACGATCGCTAATGTGTTTGGATGTGCCGATATGCGAAACACGTGGTTCAGAAGAATGCACCATGTGCTACTTACAGTTGTACTGCCTTAAAGGTTACTGCAAGTTGAATGGATCGAATGCGCCATAGGCTTAGTTACGGTAAACAGTTTACGTTCGATGCGAATAATTATTACGTCTTTCAGGATCGAGGAATAATACACACAAAACATGCAAACAAACAAATCCACGAACGAGTGTTGATAACCAAAATTCATATGAAAAGTAATAGGCAGTTTTGATGAGCGTGAAATTTTATTGTCATGATTTTGCCGTTTAATCGGGTGGTGGCTGCATCACATAGGACATCTCAGTGAATTTGTCTAGGCATATGAGACTTTTCATATAAATCTGTGATTGCATTTTTGAGTGATTAATCAATTCCTTTTTACAGTTCGGGAACCAGAACATCAGAACATCTTTGCAATGATTCCTTTAACTCAACTCACCCGCGAGTTCTTGGATCGATATACTACACCAAATGCGCGCATTCTTTCGTCTGGCACCTGGGGTCTGGCACGCACCTGGTTTTGTGGAAATTTCCACAAAGGGAGAGGGTGGGGTTTTTCCAATCCCAAGAGACCGCATTATACACAAGAAGACAATCTCGTCGCTTCTATCATTTTCCGTCACTCGTGTTTTCCCCTTATTCTTTGCTAATAATGAACATTTCGATTGAACTTAACGATGGTTGTTCACACGTGGTTCCTTTTGTTGTGAGGTGTAGGTATTTTCTTTTTTTATCATTCTTGGGAGGGGAAAGAAGAGTAAAAGAGGGAAAACTTATTTAAATAAACGAAGGGCACGTACGCTCAGCATCCACAGCAAGCCGTCTTTTACATCAGCATCGTTGATTATCATCACTTGCACTATCATCAGGCATCACTCGGATAATTTTGTCCTTTTTTTATAAACATTTAGAAACACGATCACCATCACTCGAGATAAACACGTAGCAGTGGCAGATCCAGAGGGGGCGCATGAGGCGCACGCCCCCTTTATTTATCGTGGAAAAAAAAAATAGAAGTGAAACCCGGAAGTGGCACCAGAAATATTAGTTGCGCCCCTCCCCCCTCCTGTACAGAATTCCTGGATCCGCCCATGCCTGTACGAAAATAAATGTCAACAGACAAAGTATCAACAACCTCCCTGACAACCACATAAACATTACCACAGAGCACACCGAAGCGGCTGGCATCAAACACCCTTCGAAATACTGCAGCAAAGCGCGAAATCGCCGTTACGAAAATGCATGTATATATACACAGTGCGAGGCAATTGAAAGATTACCTTTAAATATTTCAGAATATGAAAGGAACAAATAAAGTGATATGAAACGAAAGAAATCGTACACCAAACGAAAGGTATAACGACCTCCAATAGGCCCTTAGCCGCAGCATATCAATAAACATGACGTAAACCAAAGCACACGGAATATGCGTGTTTCGGATTCCTCCCTTCTATATTTCTTTCCTGAACTATTCCCAATGCCCGAATAAAATAATGACTAGTTTGTTACACTGATTTCTTCTTCTGAGGTAAGGAAGTTCGTTCGTCCGAAAACAAAAGGATTGACACTCCGAAGGTTTGCTAATCGGGCAATGCCCCCCCCCCCCCCCAAAAAAAAAAAACAGCCCACAAAATGCTCGTTAATCAAAACATTGGTTAATAATGTTAAAGACGATAATAATAATAATAATAAAAATAATGATAATAATAATAATAATAATAATAATAATAATAATAATAATAATAATAATGATAATAATGATAATAATAATATAACAATAGACAGAAATAAAACAATATATGGCCCCCTATAGCAATTACCCGCAGCATGATTACATTTTCGAATCAACAAACATGGATCGGCACAAGGAATATGCGTGTTTCGGATTCGAAATAACGCCGTAACCATCGGAATAGCGCACCCGTTTTCTTTTTTTCGGAATAATGAACACCACGGAAATGAATAAATGATTTCAAACTAAGAATCCATCGTAATTCTTGCCTTAAAGATTTTCCTCCCTTCTATATTTTATTCCTGAACTATTCCCAATGCCCGAATAAAATAATGACTAGTTTGTTACTCTGAAACATGGTGTTGTGAGTCAAGGAAGTTCGTTTATCCGAAAACGAAAGGATTGACACTCCGAAGGTTTGCTATACCCATCGAACAATGGGGGAAACAAAATAATAGTAATACATTTTATTTTCAAACTAGGTACGAACATCTACAAGGTGTAGGGAATTTGCGTGTTACGGAACATTTTATCACTTTCGCATCAGCGAACTTTACGTGCATTGGGTACTACAAAAATGCCTCCCCCCCCCAAAAAAAAAAAAATGTATATATAATTACACCAACGCTTGAGCATAACAACAAACAAGCAATCGAACAAACAAATAAACAACTTAAGATTTAATCTCATAGCTGCTTTGAATATTTCACGTTCCGTCTGCATGACTGTATATATACTTCTTTTCAGAATTATCTCTCGCTTCCCGCTTCACAACTAGGAAATAAACGATGTCAAACTACAGGTATATAAGAATTAAACTTATTGTCTTACTCTGAATATAAAATTCATTATTTCAAAAGTTCGTTTATCCTTGAATACAACAGGCTCGATACTACAGTACTCCGAAGGTTTGCTAATCCGACAATAACGCACCTATCCAATCACAAACATTCGTGCATTTTCGAATTATGAATCATAATTTGACTATCACATTTACGAACATCTATTTTTCGTGTAGGGAAGTCGCGTGTATCTGAATGTTTCATTTTCGTCCTAATGAACCTTATGGGTGCATGGGTACAACGAACATGAACCTCAAACCCCCCCCCCAAAAAAAAAAATAAAATAAAATAAAAAAAGAAAGAAAGAAAGAGCCAAGTCAAACTAAGAATCAGTCTGAATTAGTCGCTTTGAAAATTCCACGTACCGTCTGAATTATCTCTCTGTCCAATAAAGAAATAAACGATATCAAACTAAGAATTAAACTTATTGTCTTGTTTTGAATATTATTTTTTTTTTTGCTTTTCTGGGGCCCGTTGCATAAAACTTACCATTGAATTTCAATAGTAACTACCGTCAGCATCAATGATTATAAAATTTACCGCTGATTTAAGACTTACCGCATAGAAAGGAGCGGTAAGTCCAGCGGTAAGGGTTTTATGCAACAGGGCCCTGATTCAATAAAAAAACGGGCAATGTAACGCGCAATTGCTGAAGAAAGAAAATATATTTAATGACCAAATAACGGCGAACAAATCCTTCTAATTTCTTTTTTCCTCTTTTTGGGGGTTAATTTTCTTTCTATACTCAAATGGATTTTACGTACACGCAATTTTAGTGAAACCATTTTCTTTTTGGTCGGCATTCTACGATAAGGTTCCTGTGGGTTCCTGTGGGTTCACCCTCGCCAAAATTGCGTGATTTCTCTTAAATACTATGAACCCGAATGATCTCTGATTGGTAATTTAGTCTATTTCATGATCAACAGTTGTTTATTTTCTGCTTGTAAAAAAAAAAAAAACACGTGAACAATTAGTAGGCCTTATACTGGGTCTTGTCATGTATCGTACATCTCTGTTTCGTTCAGCCGAGCGAGCCATCACATGGCAATTGCGACGCACATACGGCGCACTCGCCTTTCCCACACGTGCACATTCCCTGGTTACATGCAGCCCGCATACCAACATGTGATGTATCAGGTGACTTACAAATGCAGTGAATAATCTGCTAACGGTGCCATACTTACAGCTAGGGTAAGGGAAACTAAAACTTTTACAAATTGCTTCAATGAAAACGGCATCGATGTATGTATACATGTTACCATTCTTAATAGTATTATGTGAATCAGGTGAATTCCACGCCTGTCTACTGTTCTCATTCCCGACCGCTGTGCTACTACTTGTTGAGTCTAATCTTGCAGTGATTCTTGCCGGCTAGCGGCTGTGGATGTGGCCACTACACACACACGTGTGTACTGTATTCCATGTGCGCCTTGGATCACGGACGCTTTTAACGAAATTTGGACGAAACTGCCGAGCTCCGAACACGCATTTTCCGAACGAGCAACGCATTTGCCGAACGAAATTGAGCGGGCGGTCGTGCGTGAAATGCGTCCACAAAGCGTCAGAATCGTTGCTACTGGATCGATAACGAAATTTCGTCCAAATTTCGTCCAAATTTCGTTGCTACTCGATCGATAACGAACTTTCGTTGGAAAACGAAATTGACGGAGGCGTTTCTTATTGCGCGTACTGTATTTGGTTTTGATGTTGTGAGATGATTTTGGTCAAGTATTGAATCGTTTTCTTCAAATCTAGTAAATTGTACTATACAGTTCCCCCCCCCCCAAAAAAAAAAAAAAAAAAACCAACAACAACACACACACACACACACACACACACACACAAACAAAAACAGAAACACCACAATGTGACATTCAAAAGGAGATTTCATGGGCATTCCAGAAGAAATACCCCAAACATGTAACAGAGACGACATACATGGATGTACACTATATAATTGTACATCAATTAGGCATACACATTCTTTGTTAAGGACAGAGTGACACAGCAAAAGTTTCAACTTTTGAGCATACACAATAGATGCCATCCCCTAAAATAACCCCACACAAGTAGAACACCTGTGCCAGTTGAGCTAAATTCATACATACTTGTAGGGTCGCTCTCCTGTGTGCGTCCTCACATGTTTGCGAAGGTCGCTCAGAGTGGTGAACACTTTACTGCAGCCTTCCTCGTCACAGTTAAAAGTAGATCCCGTGTGGATTCGTTGGTGCGCTTTTAATCTGTCATTATGAAAATGGACAGAGCAAGTGGGAAAAAATACGACACAATTTGGAACACTGATCTATGTATTTAATACACTTGAATTTTCCTTTTCCTCCGTTTCCTAATCAATCTTTTCATAAGGAAAGAAGAGTAAAATATTGCTACAACTGTAGCACAATAAAAATTTGATCAGAATCATTTGAAGATGAAATGACAAAAGTTATGAAATTGTGAAGTTTCTCCTTTTTAACCTGCAGTCACTATGGATAATGCTATGCAGATAGCAAGTTGATGCTGTCATTACAGGTCTATAAACTTGCCACATACACAACAGCAAGGTATAAGTACACTTTGTGCATAAAATCTTTGAATTTTCACTTTTTTCTGTTTGTTTTGAACAAGATAACTGTAGGCCACAGACTTGATCCTGAATGTACACTCTATGTGACAAATCTTAGTTTTGAAATTATTCGTCCAGTAATAAGTTCATAAATAATTTACATTTTCAATTTTATGAAAGAAGAATGGAATTTTCATGACTTTTAAGTTTTTGTACTACGATGATCAATAAAGAATAAGATGACATACCCAAGCATAACATTTGCATACAATGTAATACATACTGGCCATTCATGAACTGTTTTGAAAAAAAAAAAAAAAAATCAGTAAATCTTAAACTTAATGTTTAATCTTTTAAAACTTAATCACTTTCAATCTGATTTTGATGAAATTATCACTGTTGTGTTTACATTTTTTAAACATTTGACTTTCTTACAGTATCAGACTATTAACTTGTACAGCAAGTGACCTGGGGGGCATTTCATGAAGCGTTTTGTCAGATATTTCATCTGACAAAATGTCAAAAGCTACTGAAATCCATGCATCTGCAGGGGGCATTTCATGAAGCATTTTGTCAGATATTTCGTCTGACAAAATGTTAAAAGCTACTGAAATCCTTGCATCTGATTGGCTGAGAGCAAATTTGTCCGACAAGTTGTCGGACAAAAATGCTTCATGAAATGCCCCCCACTTGTCGGAAAATATGCTTCATAAAATGCCCCCCAGATTGGCCGAGAGCAAATTTGTCCAACAAGTTGTCGGACAAAACATTTCATGAAATGCCCCCCTGGGGGGCATTTCATGAAGCACTTTTGTCTGACAACTTGTCGGACAAATTTGCTCTCAGCCAATCAGATGCAAGGATTTCACTAGCTTTTAACATTTTGTCAGACGAAATATCTGACAAAACGCTTCATGAAATGCCCCCCAGGACTGTCCCCTTTGAAGCAGACAGTACCTGGCAAAAAAGTTTCTTTGAAATATAAAATGAGAAAGAGTTGCTTTACATTCAATTTACAAAGTGATGACATATTCCTATGTTCATCGTTGTTACCAAGAATGCAATATTGAAAATTGAAATTGAACATCAAAAAATGACTGAGCCAACTTTAAATGGCTTTTTGGGTGTAATTAGACAACTAGCTGCCAAAATTACATAATGAACATGTTTCAGGCAAAACTTGTGTAGCAATCCTGATTTCATTTAGACTTTATATTTGATTACGGTACATCTAATTTCTCTTTCAATTTTAAAAATTCAACCGTTTATACCAGTGCTGATGCAACATCCAAATGTCTTTGCTTATAATGCACACTTTCTAAGACAGACTCAGATTTTTGTATTTTCAAATCAGACACGTTGTGTAAGGAAAAGCAGGATACCAATAGTCAATAGTCATGTGACCAATTTAGATCAATCATTAGTATAATTTTTGTTTTAAATAAGAGCATGCGCAGCAAGATGTTTAAGCCAGCAAAATGAAAAATACCAATGATACGAAATGGCTACAATGTCATGAGAAATTAAAACTCTACTTTTGCTACTTCTCATTTTTTCCTAGATTCTAGTAGTAGTAAGTCACTACAATGTAGTAGTAGTAGTAGAGTTTCTAGTAGATTCTAATTATTCTCGTTTTTACATATTGTAGTGCAACTACAAGTTTATATTCTTGCTGCTTAAAAAAATTCCTCAATGTCTAGCCTATCTAAACATTGCCAACTTCAGTGCGACACGGTCAGACTCGGGAATAAGAACTAGAATCTACACAGACCAGTCGCTGTACAACACGCACAGCGACTGGTGGGGCTAGAATCACAACACTCAACAGACGCACAAGTTGAGCATTGTTTGAAGTTGTTTAACGTTAGACATCTTACCTGTAAAGTGTATTAAATGATTTCTCACACCCTTGTTTATCACAGGAGTAAGGCTTTTCTTTCGTATGTACACGAACATGGATCTTTTTGCTGTAAGAAGTGAGGAACGCTTTACCACACCCCTTTTCTTCGCACACAAAATGGTAATCGCCTGTGTGGGTTTTCATGTGTGTCTTGAGATTGCCCGCAGTACTATATGAACGGGTGCACTTTGGGAAGTCACATTCAAAGCGTTTCTCTTTGGAGGATTTACTGTTCTTACTCTGTCTCGCTTCTTTCACACCCTTTTCACAGTCTTCATCGTTGCATATGACTTTGTAATCGCCTGGATGCGACCTCTGATGTGAAATAAGAGTATCCGCCGAGTCATATCTCTCATCACACCCATTGAAATGACAGTGAAATTGTTTTATTTCCCTCTCCTTTGTCTTTGGATTTTTGGTTTCAAGCGTAAGCGTCGCTCCTTGTATATTCTCCGCCTGTGGCATGAAGGCGTATCCAGGCATAATCTGCATCTGAATTTGATCAGCTGAAATCGTGTGCTGGATGAGGCCATCACCCCCGAACTCTCCGCCCGCAGACTCAGCGTCGCACCGATCTCGGTCCTCATCGTCCTCCGACGCGTTTCCAGAACCGTCGATCAAGACGGACGTCCTGTCGCAGCGGCTAGGGCTATGATCCATATCAATATCTTGCTCTTCATTCTCGTGCAGCATATCTTCCATTTCGACACGAAATTGACCCATTTCCTCAGCAGTCATGTCACACACAAGACCGACAACCTCAGCCATCTTGGTTGCATTACGTCATTGAGTGTTTTGTTTTGTTTTGTTTTGTTTTGTGTATTGTTTTTTTCAGACACGATCGATCTTATTTTCTAGATCTGCGCGCGCTGTGCATCAGCAAGCTGCTTCGTTGTGCGTTGTGGACGAGCGCGCCGTGTGAGAGCTATAAGTTGTGTCCTACGAGAGGAGCGCGCGCGAAATAAAAGATCGCTGGGATTCGGGATGCGTTTTTTTAGACGGCACAGATTGGGGCATGGCGCGTATTAAACCTATGAGAAACACGTTGGGTTAGGGTTAGGGTTTAGGGTTAGGGTTAGGGTTAGGGTTAGGGTTAGGGTTAGGGTTTGGGTTAGGGTTAGGGTCCCCAATCTGTGCCGTCTAAAAAAAAAAACACGTGGGAGGGAGTGAACCAGAGAGATCATTGCTAGTAATCAAAGAGATTTTTCTCCTCCCCATCACTGGGGAAAATCTCTATGCTAGTCATGCACTTCCGGGTGTGGGCGAATTTATTTCATGGACCTCTATAAAAATTGTTGCCGTTAATTGATTACTCTTGATTTTGGGACCTCCCTGTTTCTTTCTTTCTTTCTTTCTTTCTTCCTTTCTTTTTTTTTCTTTCTTTGTTTCTTTGTTTGCTTGTTTGTTTGTATCTTTCTTTCTTTCTGTTTTTTTTTTAAATCATGGAGGTCGATTGTTGAATGCCAGTACCCCGAGGCCACGCGGTTATCCATCCTTTTTGAAATTATTGTAAAAGTATGAGCGCTGTCACAGCCCGCATGTTCGGGCGGGAAGCAGCGGGCATGCGGGCGGTGCCCCACCCCCTGATTCAAACAATTTCTTTCCTGCGGCACCGCAGGACAACTGGCACCTAGTAATTTCCATGAACCCATGGAATTCCTTATAATGAGGTTCCATATAAAAATACTAGCAATAACTATAACAACAACCAACAACAATTAAGTAACAACATGGAATAATGAAAGGGGGAAAATAGGCTTCCTAATAGATGTCCTACTTCATGGGAAGATGAAGCTATAAATTCAGTAGATACACTATAAATCTGCACCGTAATTGATAAATTATTTGCCTCTTGCTTGAATTTGAAGGTGATTGGATTTTCAAAATAGTACATGTATATACTGGTAATCAATTAACAATTTCCTCATTTTCAGGTCTTCAGCGCAAAAGCAGGGTTACCGCGTTTATGCACTTCTATAATGGCAAGGTTTCTATCTTTCTGGTGCCACTTACGCACTTCCGGAGAAAAAAAGAAAGAAAAGAAAAGCGGGGTCCACCTTACATGTATGTATTCCTTTGTATGGTGCAAAAAAAAGTGGGGGTGAGCCCGGCCTCCTCCCCCCCCCCCCCCCCCCCCGTTCACTTACATTAAAAACACTGGACTAATTACTTATCTCCTCCAACATTTTTTCCCTTTTTTTCCCCTTTTTCACAAGTTCTAAGTTCAAGGGGATATGTTCATATATCTGTCAGAAACAGCCGAAAGTTTGCTGAAGTTTCTGTATCTTAATCTAGTGAAAGTGATTTTAAGGTTTGAGGACAAAATGTTCCAATTATTTCATAACACATGATCATAACAATGCTACCTCCCTGCGTACACCCGCTCGCTGATGGCGCCCTCGGGGTCCGATAAAAATCTATCAGCTGATAACGCAAAGACGGTAGGCACGCAATGTGATGCAAGCACAGAACTGTTGTGTAAGAGTTCTGTGGATGCAAGAGTGCATGCAGTGATGTACTCGTACGAAGTACCGAACCTGAAGGATCCATGATTCACTACTAGTAACACTACTGTCTAGTTGCACTGCTGCTGTGTAGACGTCTAGGTCTAGCGTCAAACTGTAGCATTCCACTGAATTGAAAATCCAAGCAACAGCCTGGTAAGTGTACCATCAAGGATCAA
This sequence comes from Diadema antillarum, assembly GCF_040938485.1. Lineage (NCBI taxonomy): Eukaryota > Metazoa > Echinodermata > Echinoidea > Diadematoida > Diadematidae > Diadema > Diadema antillarum. Next base: position 556,537 of record NW_027272442.1, read on the forward strand.
ATCAAAGCGTGTTTTTTGACAGGTTAAACTTATGATTATTCAACATGCCAGGACTTCATACAATGTCCATGCGACCATTGGCTGGCCTGGCCTGCCTGCAATGCCTGGTATGAATGGTAGCTGGTGCAGGTGGACTATAAAAAAGGACGTTGATACTATAAAAGATAGCAACTTTTGTAATGCTGCAGTATCATGGATCAGTGATGGATAAATTTATTAGTTTAGAGAGTGTGAACCAACTTTACCCTATTGTCGACTCGCTGCCTGGCTGGAGCTACAATTGTAGTTGGAATCATTCCCTCTCATCACGACACGAGTCAGAGCCTGAGGCTTGATCATTATGTCTATAATAATGATTAATAAATTTTATAAACTAAGCTAGGGCCTACATGTATTAACTTCTTGGGCAAGTCCAAGATAACGTGCGCTTTTCGTATGGGACATTCAGAGACTTTTATGACGTGAGGGTTGTAGTGTTAATGGCCTTTGATCATATTGAACTTCATCATGGTGATTGATATCTAGGAAAAGTATCATGTAAAAAATTGAGAAAAATGACCTTGATAATTATATTCTAAAAGAGAAAATATGTGCTGTTACGTATGGGACCAGAAAAATTTTGTTTTTTTGAACATTTTTTTCAACCTCAAAACTCTCTGAAAGTACATGTATTTCATTCTACAACTGAAACTCACTGTAATGAAAGTCACAACATTCAAGATTATCATCAGTTTCATGTCATTAGGCAAAAAGCTCTAATTACAGGTTCTAATTAAAGACAGACATGGTGTGTTATGTATGGGACAGTTACGTATGGGACAGTTTGTCCCCCATTCATTTAGTGTGTGGAGAACCATGTTTATGGGTATTTTGCATAATTATTGAAGTAAAATGAGTTGAAACTACTCAAATACTGATCCAGATTGTCAAGGAAACAATATTCCCCAACTTTCCACCATCATAATCATATTCAATCATATTTCTATATTTTTATGACCAACCTGAGTATGCATGCCCTTTGTCCCCCATTCGTTAAGTGTGTGGAGAACCATGTTTATGGGTATTTTGCAAAATAATTTTGCAAAATACCCATTTTTTATTAACAAATTTTTGCAAAATTATTGAAATGGAATCAGTTGAAATTACTCAAATACAAACTGATCCAGATTGACAAGGGAACAACATTCCTCAAATATTTACCGTCATAATCATGTGAATCATATTCTATATTTTTATGACCAACCTGAGTATGTATGCCCTATTTTCATCAGGATAGTTACTACTGAAAAATTGAATAGTTTAAAGTGTTTACTTCCATTGATGAAGGGCAGTTTGCATTTCGTTTCAATTAAAAAAAAAAAATTGACACAAGAAATATTAATTTTGATGAATAAGCAATACCTGCTGTGTGGAACCCCAGTGATCGAGTAGATATATGATGTCTGTCTAGCAGTCAGGTCATCGATTCGAGTCACACCTCAGTATGTATACCCATGAATTTTGCCGTGGCTACTATTGAAAACTGAATAAGGACAATTTGTGTATCACTCGCAATTAAAAAAAAATCATTTTACTTTATATTTTTTTTAATATATCACAACTGTTTCAAATTGGATCTCCATCACATAAACTTTGAATTCCTCTAGTCTTAGGATTGTATGCTCTTTAGTAATTCATATTGTTGGTTTCCAATCATCTGAATCCCCGTTTCTACAAAAGATATACCATCCCTTTAATGCTGATTTTTCATTGTGTATTTTGCCATTTTCCCCTCCCCCTATCTGAAAATTTTTCAGTCAAGTACATGTATTGTTTAAAGTGTCTATAACTCAAAAAGTAGCTACAATGATGGGATGCTTTCTTCAGGATGATTGACCATTTGTGTACTGAGAGACCTTCCCAGCCAGCTACATGCATTCACATGCAATAATTATGTATGAGGATGTCCCATACGTAACACATTTGTCCCATATGTAACATCATTTCAATGCCTAATAAAAGATATTTCTTTTACTGTTTTATCTTTTTTCTATGGTATTTAATTTCTCTAAACAATAAATTAGAACTTTCCAAAAGGGCATTAAAATAACCTTAGCAATTTCAGAAAAAAACCCTTAAAAAATGACCTCAAATTGTTACGTATGGGACATCTCATGATAGGACACGAGCTAATTTGCACAATCATTTGCATAATCCCTAAATTTTCATACCAAGTTAAACTATTTGATGAACTTCTTATGTCTACATATTAATCAAATATCATTTGCTTTCCTTTGAATTAATATGAATTTTTATACATGTCCTAGATACGTAACGCTGTGTTTCACATTTATGCAAATGAAGCCCTTGAAATTTGCTTAAATTTACATAATATAATTTTTTCCTCCATGGAAATCAAAACTTCAACTCATAAGCTTCAAAATGATACCAAACATGTCAATATTGAGCAAAGATGAAATTTTGCCTTCTGAGGGGACCTTATCTTGGACTTGCCCTCTTTTGAAATGATGCCACATTTAATTTACATATTAGGCCTCGGCCTACATTTTGTATCTTCTCAACCCAGAGTTATAGGTCAAAGACAGATTCAATGATATTGAGATATCAAGAGAATATATTGAGAATGTATACACTACAGTATCGCGATGCTGAAGTGCGCTCATCACATGGTGGGTTCTTCCAGTTTTACTGATACACCACTTTATAGACCTCTTAAACTATGATGTCAATGTGCAAATCCAAGCCAAGGTTGCGCTCTTGTAAAGGTGTGGTTTCAATATGAATACTGAATGTAGAGCTCTAGAGAATCTCTTCTGTTCCTTTCATAGACATAGGTTCATTGTATTTGTAGGTTAAAGGAGACCTCCGGATGATTCTCAGATTTTTACATTTTAACAACTACATGTATATACCGGTTTTAGTTGTGCTGAGCCTCGCCTCTGAGGACAGAGTTTCAGAATTTGTGATAATTGGGATGAAGAATAAGAATATTTTCAAAATTTATGACAAATTGCAATGAACAAGGATGATGACATGGCAGGGTCACAATAAGAATGCATGAGTTGGTGCTCAAGGAAGCAGAACAAAAGAAGAAGGCATGGGCACATAGATTATACATTGTACACTGGTGAACTCGCAAGCAAGTGGTATTGTAATGGAATTACACTGCTTCATTTCTGAAATATGTGAACCTCCTATGTCATCATCCTTGTTCAGTGTAATTTTTTTTCAAGGTTTGTCAAAGTATTGTTTTTCTGCTCAAGAACCACAATTAATTCCACAAATCTCTATTATATGGAGCTGTTGATTTATGTACTGCATGATGTGAAATTAAGAAAATCGTCTGGAATTCCCCTTTAAAAACTGAAACCAGCACCGAGTGACTAGAATTTGCGCCACCATGACTGTGTTGTCCACGCTACTCCCCAAGGACTATGGGTACGTCATGTTAGTCGGAGCTTCAAGTGTTTTCATGTTGGCGTTTCTTGGTGGCAAGGTTGGTAGTGCTCGGAAAAGGTATGGAGTTGAGGTGAGTAAAAAGACAGTGGAACTGCTATAAACGGTTCCACATTACCACTTTACATGAAATATTTATCAAAACAATGTAAAGTAATTGAATTGAAATTTTTTTGATATTTGACACTTCAAGTTGTGGTAGTAATGTGTGGTAATACATTACAACTGTCTACATCATTCTGTTAATCTTGAATTCATGCTAGGCCCTACTTTTCTTTGGCTATATGTAATTGTCTCTTCAGTGTAAAACCACCTCAAACCATGAACTGTGATTTTGTGAATGTTGCAATTTGTCTGTGCGAGAGACTTCTATCATGCTTGTAACTTTTGAGAAAGTGGTTGTAATTAGTCCATAATTCTTTGCCCCCTTCTTAGAATATCAAGTGAAATATTAGATAGCAAGGTTACACTTATTTCATGTCCCAAATAACTATATCCAAGAAAAAGACTGTGAAAATGCAGACTTCTGTGAACAGATTTGTGTTTAATTCAGTACACCGGTACCAAAACTCTGCAGGCAAGACAAATCAAAATAATTTCATGACTTGTTTGTTTTCTTTTTTTCTTCTTTTTTTATTGGTAACATTTCATAAAATTCTTTTCCAGTACCCTACCATGTACAGTGACACTGTGCCAGAGTTCAATTGTGTACAGAGAGCTCATGGGAACACGTAAGTATAATATTTGAAGAGTTTACTCTCAGAATTGGTTTAATTTTTGAAATTAAATCTGTAGGTAAGCCCTTTATCAGTTGCAGAATAGACCATTTCTAAGGATAAAAATGTTTTGTAATTTTTATTAATGTTGTTTCTCATTCAGCAGCTTTATTATTGCAAATATCTCAAATTAACAATTATAAGGGAGGTAACTGGTTTTGCAAAAATCTTCATTTACATGTGTTGCTTTTTACTATGATACAGTTTCTATGATATAAGGTTTTCAAGTATAATATTTTGTGACTCTGGGAGTTGAAAGACAATCTTGTCATTGGTTTAACTTGTCATTGAAAACCACAGTTAGAAACACAATGGTACATGGGATATTCAAGTTTTGTTCCTGTTCAAGAATCTAAGTTTGAATTTCTTACACTGTGGAGATTATGTACTGTAGATTGCATTTGTGTTTTATACAAGAGCAAACATTTTGACATGTCATTTTTGTTGCAATGGAGATGTATAGTTGATGTGTGTAACTATTAAGCAGGACTTGACAGCAACTTTCTTTGTCCGGATACTAAAATTACTAAATTTGAAATGTTGGTGACCTAAAAAGGTGCAGTGTATGTAGCATCCATACATACATTGATTGCAACCAAAATATGTCGTAACTATTATTATGAGAAAAAGAAATTAAACCCTTTTTGTACTTTTTTTTTTCACAGTCTGGAGAACTATCCCCAGTTTTTGATGCTTCTGTTTCTGTCGGGCATTGAGCATCCGGTAAGTGTAATCAACAGATTGCAGTGAAACCTCATTTACTTGTAGTCTTTCACTTACTCATTTATCATATGTAGTGTCTTGGTTGATGTCTTTTGATGATATATATTTTTTTAAATTTAAATCAGTTTTGCTGCTGAAATGAAATGCTTTTGAAGTTGTCTTTCACAGTTTTACTTCCTGTCCCTTTTAATCGTCCAGTGATGACAACACCAAGATTCAAAAAATCCAAAATGTTGGGATCAGTTTTCTTAAAACTCTCACTGATGTGTTCTATTAATATTTATGCTTTCACTCAATACACATTTGTATTTTGGCTTTGGTGTCCTTTTCAGGAGAACGAATGAACAAAGCCTTTTTTAAAATGTATTTATTCAATTTGTACCTCTCTATGCAGAGAGCAGCTGCAGGCCTTGGAGGTCTCTGGATTTTGAGTCGCTTTTCATACGCCTATGGTTATTACTCTGGTGGTGAGTGGTTGGTTTTCCTAAAGTACACTGTAGTTAATGCTCTCATTTCCTTTTTTTTTTTCTTTTTTTTTGCGGGGGGGGGGGGGGGGGGGGGGAGGAGGAGGATATGCAATGAATCCAACTCCAGATTCACTTGTTGAAATGCATTTGTTGTAGTTTGGTAGTTTTGAACACAATTCTGATAACTGAAAATGTTGACTCTCTTTGACTGAGACTTTGGTGTTCAAGCAGTGGGTTTTTAAATGTGGAGAGTACAGTGATGATGCAATGCTTTGTATTAAATGTAGTGAAGTACTTATTGTTGCAATCAGTTGCTCATAAAGTACTCATGAAAACAGACATACATATTCAATGGAGGAAATTCTATCAAAACAAAGGTGCCTTTTAATAGTTTTATGGACAATAAAGCAGCTTGTTGAGATGCCATATACATCTATGTCATGAACCACACAGATATGTATGTTTGCTTGATATCTTTACTTGTAATCAAAGGCTACATGCTAGTGAGAAAGAGAGCATTTAAGCTGTAGTCTCAATTGCAGACATCAATATGTTGACTGAAAAAAAACCCCAACATTATGGCAATGTCAGTAAGTGAACTTTACGTGAGCTTGTAGCAAATTAAGTTCATATTAAATTCATTCATGAGAAGTTTCAGAAAACAGGTAGGTGTGAGATTAATGAACAGTTATACTATATTTCAGCAGTCTGCAGCTTTTCTGTGATGGGGCTAAAGGGCACTACATAACACACACTCGGTGTTTGCTGTCTGACTGAAGTTCAGAGTCGAAAAGTCCTTATCAGTAAAAAGAGATGACATTGCTTGTTTCCCCCCCCCCCCCCAAAAAAAAAAAAAAAAAAGAGAGAGAGAGAGAAAAAAAAAACCCTGTAGTCGCAGGATTCTAGCTGACAAGATAATGTTTTGACAAGATGAGTTTGAGGTAAGAAATGAATGATAAAAGGTGTCCTACTTTCTCCCATCCCCCCCCCCAATTTTCATTGTACCTTCTTTAGCTCTTTTTTTTCTTCTCCAAGCTCTGTTGTATCTCATTTCCAATCATGTCTGACTAATTTTCTTTGTACATTTCTTGTTTAAAACTCTTTGCTGCTGTGTCCAAAAATTTTACCTGGTTGGTGCAAATTAGGGTTTAACCTCTTGAATGACTACTTCAATCTCATCACTCTGTGTTATGTACTGATGTGTACAGTGGACTTCTGTTATAACGAAGTCCTCTGAACTAGCAGAGTTTTTTCGTTAGAACCAAACAATTAAAAAGAAATATGCACAGCCGATAATTCAGTGACCAGGATTCTTATATTTTCATTGTAACCGGAATTTCATTATACAATGCGAGTGCGCTGTAATTACGTAGGTAACTGTGTTGGGTCTCTACAAATTTGCAGAATTCCCATTGGTGACTGAAATAGCATACAGTACTTTGGTGTTTACACACACACACATACACACACACACACACACACACAGTAGATTGCAGATACCACTGTAATGTTCTGCTTGTGCCGTCTGACAAGGTTCTGAGCATGTACGTGTGTGTGTAGCTGATAGTCTGACACTGTCTTTGATGTGCCCACTTTGCAGACCCGAAGAAGAGAATGCGAGGAGCCTATGGCTACATCGGGATGATAGGCATGTTGGCTTTGGTGGTCAGAAGTTCTCTCCGTCTCCTTGAGGTGGTATGAAGGGAACGGTCATCCTACAAGGCACCTTGACCATTGCTGTACCTCTCCCATGCAGTGTGTTCAGGCTGTCGATTCATTATAACTGTGTGTCCGTGCATAATCATTATTTTCTTTATAACTGTTATAATCTGAGAAGGGGCATGAGGATTCGTCAACATGTACCGCATATTTGTAGAGAACTATGACGCAATGAAAGTGGTGTAATTTGGATCATAAGGTCATAATATGAGCAAAGTCATAGTAGACTAGTATATTTCACATTTCAAGCGATGCAAGAAGTGTGTGATGAGGTTCAACTCAAACCTGCCACAATTATATACTGCATCATTGGGTGGATCTAATGAAGGTCACACTATTTGTAACTGATTTATCTGTTTTCGCTGCAAACTTTGATGCTTCTCTCTGATACAAGGTCGATCAAGGTGTGTGGAGAGTCAAATATCCAGGTCAAAATTTGATACTTTTCTGTTTACAGCAGTGATGTCATAAAGTGTTCAATACTGGAATTAACATTCTTTTGATAGGACCTTTCATGGTCACTAAATTGTTGAGATGTGAGTAAAATTATGTTATGGCTGGTGAGGAATTGTGTGTACTAATTATGTGGGATTTAGAAAAGATGCTGTGTGTGGAGAGATATTATATATACATATAAGTCCAAATCATATTTGTATGAGGATTATTGCTTCAGATAATCATATGCAAACTCTTTTGAGACAGCAAATCTAGTCATTGAGTACAGCTAGACAAATTTATCTTTTTGTGTTTGCATTGTGTATCTAGTGTCCATTACAATTCAGATCAGAAGTTGATTCAGTGACTGGCTTTGTTCATTGATTGGTAGTTGTACACTGTTTGTATGTTATGTGAGAAATGCCCTGATCATTGCGACAAGGTAAAGTTCTGCATTTTTGCAACATTGATTCATGTGGCTCATCATTGTGACAGAAATAGGAAGGAAGCTCTTTATTTAGTGTTGTAATTAGTGTAAAATAATGTTGACCTCAGTCGTGACTAAACAGTATTGTCAAAGTTGATTGATCCCAAGCACAGAAGAAAGCCCTGCACATGACATCATTAAAAGTAAGATAGTTGATGAGTACTACGAACAAGCAAAAGTTCAGTAGAATGACTGGCTGATGAATAAGTGCTGCAAGTTATTGTGAATTTTGATATGATCCGAAGCTTTGGTGAGTATATGTTGTGGACTTGAAAATCATTGATAGTTTTTTGTCTTTGGTAATTACACGTATAACAGTAATCTACCAAGTCTTACAATAAGATTTTACATCATCATGCAGTATGTCAATACTCTTTACAAAATGTGTACTTTTTGTCTTTCACAAAATAGGAAATGCGCACTGCAGGGGCTGCCTAGCCTGTCACATAGCATGTACACCATATAATATACTGTATCCTTATGTGATGACTGTACAAAGTGCTATAATTTTCAGCCAATGCCTTTGTACCATTACTAAGACGCATACTTTCCTATGAACAGAGAAGTATGTACAGTGTACCATTATGGACAGTACTCTGACCTTCGATGGAAACCTGGCAGGTGGAACAGTATTACTAGAATACAAAAATAACAGGAAATTGTTGCTGCGCTGCTATGTACAGTCATGTACAACAAGTAGTTGCACACTCCACACAAATAATTCCTTTCATATTCCATGATACATGTACTTATTTCGAGTACACTGTCTTAACTCTGTTAGAATTGTGCCTATGCATGCAATTCCATGCCTCGGGAAGAGATAATGTATTCTTTTCTGTAATTATTGAAATAATTATATTCTCTACTTGTGTGTTTCGTTTTGACATGAGAAAAAGAATGATACACAAATTTGTATGCTTATGTCTTGATTTATGCTCTGTAGATTGAAATGTACAATGTTCTGAGTTTATCGTGGGCTATTTTTATATAATTGCAGAAATCAGAAAAATATATTCATATTGACTTATCGAAATACATTGTATATCTCACCAACCTGACAGTGGCAAAGGGATATCTCGACTTTTTTGAACTTCTCTAGTCCTTGGTATGATATGGTAATGCATTAGTGTGTTCATAGTAAGCATGGTACTAGTACACATGTATTACTGTGTTCATGATTGTGTGTGTGTGTTGTGTGTTGTGAGTGTGTATACATGTGAAGAGTTTGTTTGCAAAAACCGATAAGTCCATATTTGCCAAATGGAGATATTTGCGATTAAAGGTCAAGAAAAATAAAGAGAATAATAAGAAAATTTTTGCTTGTTTTGACCATAACTTCAAAAATATACCTTTATATGTAGTGACCAATATATCATTTAAAAGGTCTTATTTTGTACTTTACGACAGAAATTGTACTTCAAAATCTCCAAAAATGGACTTATCGATTTTTGCAAACAAACCCTTCATGTAGTATGTGTTCTATGAAGCATTGACTATGCAGATTTGCATCCACCTTTCACCATGGACATGCACACAGGCGACTCCCGTTATAAGGAAGTCATCGGGACTGGAAGTTTTGTTTTGCTATGATGTCAAAATTTTGTTATTTCCAAACAAAGTGTGTAACGATATACAAATGGTTATTTTAGGTCCTGAATTTTACTTCGTTGTGTCCGAAATTTCGCTTTAACCGTGTCCTTTATAACGGGAGTGCACTGTATGCAGACTATATACATGTACATGTATTATATATAAATAATAGTGGCAAGATGCTAATAATCTTCCATGATTGGGTGTTACATACATATGATAGATGAAGACAATGGATGTCACATACTCAGGGGGCCAGGATTTGTTAGTAAGCTTTTGATAATTATCAGTCTACGGATGTATTTGTCTCTACGAGCAGATGAAATAGATCATTCTAATAATTTATTAAGGTTTCTGCAGGCAAGTCTGTACAGGACATTAATGGCGAAAGCTTTTTGATACAAAACTTTGCACCCCTGCGACATCCTTTGCCATCCTTCACCTATCAAAAACATGTAATACGTGTACATGTACAGTGTATATGTACAAAGATATACAGTAGGTTGCCTACATTGTATGGGTGATGATTTTGGGACCTGAAATTGTACTCCGCTTTCATGAAATTTCGGTTCAGCTGTGTTCGTTAGAACGGGAGCCCAGTATAAACACCTGTACATATTCCATACCAGTGTGTCATCAAGTGATGGACTGAGCCAGATAACTTCTGGACATGCTCCTGCCGTGAGTGTATTGTGGTTTCAACTCAACGTTAAAAGAAATGGTTAAACAAACCACTCTCCCCAGAAAAATACCAAAACCAACCAACCAACCAAACAAACAAACAAATCCCATGTTTATAGGGATGATATACAGTACTCTGTAGTTGTGATGGAAGTATCAGATTTAACTTTTTGCGGGATAATGAGAAAACAATTATGACAAATTTAAGACCATACAATTCTAAGAGAGAATTCAAAGTTTATTTGATGAGTATCGCTGTGGGAATTTCCCAGGTATCCAAAAACCCTCTTTGTTTTGGATAACTTGGCCATTTCAAAACCAGTTTGCATCAAATAAACTCTGAATTCCTCTAGTTCTGTATGCTCTTTTATTTTCATTAGAGGTTTCTCATCTCACAAATATTTGGAAACCTAAAGCCCCATCTTAACTAAAACAATACCATCTCTTTAATACATGTACATCGTCAGACCAAAGGCAGAGCAACTTTCGTGCATATCGAAGAGAAAATGACAATGTGCTGGACGACGAAATAGGAATCAGTATATTTTTTATTACAAACCCGGTACGTTCCATTTACAAGTGGGAACTGTAAAAGTTGATAAGATGGATTTGATAGGTGGAAAAACAGTTAAAATGTTCTCAGTACTGATGTATCTCTACGGTTACAAATCACACAGTAATGATTGACATAATGCCAGTAAAATGCAGCTCATATGAAGTAATAAACTTAAATGAGGCAGAAATTGGTTTAAAAAAATACAATAATTGTACAATTAATTTCGACACGATCAAACACATCACTTTAACCTGATCTGTGCTATTCTACTTAATGTTATAAACTATTCTATTGTATGTTCACTTCATGGATATTAATTATGCTTTTCAAATAATGATGAAGAAAAACGGTAAAAATATGACCACGGAGACGGAGAAGAGTCCTATTCGATTTTTTTTTTTCTGATATGTAAACAATGAGACAGCCGCAGTGAAATCAATACATGTATACCGACCGGCAAAAACTGTTTGCATAAATACGTAGGTGTACTTGATGCTTGCGTTTGCTATTATCAGGCCTATACTGTACTTATTAACAAAACGAGATTAAGCAACGGTCGCAATCCTATTCCCATCTAACCCTAAAAGGGCCGGGCTTTTTTTGGCTATGCTAAAACCGGGGGGGGGGGGGGGGGGGGAAGGGGACTTATTCATTTAAATTCTTATGTATTCTATTGTTTTCAGAATTTCTGGTTAATTTCTTTTTATTTCAACTTTTGTGTTTTTTATGGGAAATTGTCACTGACCACTTTTCTACCATAACTGGTATAAAATTAATCAATGATAGTAAAAGTAATCAGGTTTTTATGACTTTCATGACAGAGCACAGTTTTCCAAAGGAAATGTACACAAAATCACAAAATTGTGCCCGTTTTGGGGTGACATGCCGTTACAAAAATGGGTGTGGCTTCGAAAGAGTACACACATACGTTGTAAATTTGGTCTCAAAAGTTGCGTGAGACTTGAACAAAGAAAGTCAAGAAGCCTCGCGACGAGGCCTTCTCACGTTACAGAATTATAGCGCAAAACGTCAAGGGGGGGGGGGGCGGATTCTGCCCCCCCGGCCCTTATAGAACAACAAAACCTATACCACCCCCTCAAAAAAAACAACAACAACACACAAACAAAACAAATCCAAAAACGCAAATAAAAACTCCTCATGGTGAAACAAACATGAAAAAAAAAAGACAACAACAACATATAGCAGTCAGCATTAGTTTATACGAGATAACATTTCAGGCTTAAATCAAGTACATAAAAAAAAAAATTAGTAACTTTGGAATGCTACAGTTTGTATAGAACTAGGAGAAACCAAAAGACTATAGTTCGCAGACTTGGATCGAAAGCGGTTATAGTTGAAGGTTGCGAGTCGCCATGAATGCGACCTCTGCTTCGACGTCGCCCTAGACGATCTCGAGAAGACGAAGTGCGTTCGTGATTGACAGCCCCAGCAAACCAAGGAGGCCGATGTATCCGTAGACTCCCCTCATTCGTTTCGCTGGGTCTGCAAATGCATGGAATAAATAAAACGGAAAAAGGCCGCTAGATGGTGAATGAAGAATTAAATGTTCAATTATACATGTACACAAAAGTTACTCCCAGATGTAAAGATATAGAGAGTCATGCAGTTTCAACATTCATTGAAAAACCTGTTCCCCACTCCCCCCCCCCAAAAAAAAACCTAATAAAACGGTGATGTACATGTATTATACAAGCATGAATAGGTATTAAGGTAATGAGGTGCATGGGGATATCATAAATCAAACTTATAGTTCTGACCCTATACACACAAAGAATAAGACATTGTATTTATATCCATCTGTGCCCTTGGTATAATTTTTCTTTTACCTTTTCTTCGACCTGTGGGAGGTCGACCTATGCGAGGTTTACTGTATAATATTGACGCATTTTTCTTGCATCCACCACACATAAAAACTGATTGCCTGGAGTGTAAACACTGTCTTTCCTTACATTCATGCTATACAGCTTCATAAATAAACCGTCAAATCATAATCTTTACCTCCAGTGTAGTAGCCATAGGCGTAACTGAATCGGCTCACGATCCAAACCAGGCCACACACAGAGGCTGCTCTCTACAAAAGACCAATAGAAATGTAAAAAGAAATATTAGAGTAAGAATGAATGAAAGGATGAAAGAAACAATCAAAAGATAGAAGACAAAGAAGACAAGAAGTCCGTAACAATTAGAAACGGTACAACACAGCATTTCAAATCTTTGATCTGATAATTTATGTCTTCAAAAAAGTGAAAAAGGTCATTTTCGTCATTTTTATTGTCTCTGAAAAGTAAAAGAGGAGGTCATGTTAAAATTGTGCTAAAATGGATTCTCCTATATGCTGCATATGGCAAAGCTTTCAAACGAGTAAAACTGATCTACTTAGATTAGATATTGTAGCAAAAAGGATATGTTAGCTCCATGAATGTTTTTAGGTAGAAAAAGGATATGTATAAACATCGATATTGCCGTTCAAAATCTCCAGGATTTGTAAACTGGTATGAAAAAAAAAATGGTTTAAAGCTTACAAAATTGAGAACCAAATGGCAGGAATAAATAATAGTTACGCATGAGAACTGTGAATCAACCGATATCAATTACACGAGTGAAGTAAAGCAGCTACATCAAACACATACCTGTCATGAAAAGCACAGTGACTGGACAAAATGGCAAAAGTTGATTTCAATGAGTCTGTTAACACTACAAATGCATTTTAGTTTGACACCAGCCAGTGCCAGCCGCTTGTGTTTCTGTTGTTGTTTTTCGATAACATCTGTAACAGTATTTTATTTAGACCGTGGAATATCTTCTCAACTAATATCACGTACATGTATAGGTTTGCTTTGACGTTTGTGCATTTATGATTCTTCACGCCGTGATGTTGTCCACCTAATTCAGATTTATACCGTCACTGGCACTACAAAGCGTCTATCTAACTACGGATTTCATCCAAGTTTCTGTCAACGGCAGTGATAACAGATAATAGAGAAACATAAAAGCCCCGATAAGTCAAGTACACCCGATTAAAAATGTACATATAGGCGAAAAATAACAAGTTTCCTCTTACCGGAAACCCGATGCCAGCCAGAAAGAGTAGCATCAGAAACTGGGGATAGTTCTCCAACCTGTAACACAAAACGAAAACTTGCGTCAAGAAAAGAATTTGACAGAGCCGGAATAAGGCACTGCGATTTGATATGAAACAACGTCCTCTGCGTCGAAATGGCGCACAATGCTTGACAGTGATTACCAAGTCATTGGGAATATTAAAGAGGAAATTTAGCCAAAAATACCTTAAAAGAAAGACAAAAATATTCCCTACAGAATGACACAAAAATGACAAAAATCGGATAAGAAATACGGGACATATGAGATTTTGAAATTTCACATTTAAAAAAAAAACCAACATTTCATGACCAGTCCTTATGAATATTCAAATGAGCGAGTTGATGATGTCATACCCTCACTATTTTTCACATTTTCATATGTTGTATTATATTTTAGCTAATATAAGTAACAGCATGTTTCCATACCAAAATATATATCAGGGTTAACATTTGTCTTTATTTTTATTTTGGGTAAAACAAATTTTCTATCTATACAGCTGTAATATGAGATTTTTGTCATTTAAGCGTATGAAATGAACAAGATATTGTATAAGCATGACATCGTCAACTTCCTGATTTGAATATTCACAAGAGCTGGTCAAGAAATGTTTTCTGAAAGAAAAAACAAACGAAATTTCAAAATGACTGTCATATCTTCATTATTTCTTATCCGATTTTATCATTTTTGTATCGTTCTGTAGGGAATATTTTTCCCGCTTTGTGACTCGCAGGCTTCCGAACAGTTTGTTTCACTGGGATAACGGTGATCATGCAAATTTATCGTCAGCCTGCATCAGATCGAAGTGAATCTTGCACGCTTTGTGTAAACTGGACTTTGAAGTGAAAACAAACCGTTTAGCACAGCAAACGTGTCACCTGTGACCTATACCATTTAGACTGATTGCTCAGAGTATGCAACGACGCTGTTGTTTCAAACATATTCGGTCGAATGACGAGAGGAAAGTCAAACTCTGCAAATTAATATGTCAGATACAAAGTGTCATCTAAACTCGTAATTTTTTATCAGATGATGATAGTGAAAGAAGAATAATCTTTGCATTCTTTACATTGAATCTGATAAGTTAAAATTTGAAATCATGATCCAGGACGTAGGAGCATACTATTTTTCCTTTTACTAACAGTGAGGAAGGAAAAAAATCCACATTTCACACAATGACTAAGAATAAAGAATTATGACGTCATGACAAACTGATGAATCAATTGATAGCGACGTAATTGTCAATATTGAGAACAAAGTCCTTGGCTATGCTGCAATCGATGCGATGTTTTAATGAATAGTTCCTTGTCTGATCGTACCACCACTTGGAAAATAATACAAATTAAAAAAGAAACCGTTCCAACCCCATTTAATTTTACATCGAACTGAGAAGCTTTCGGGCACCTAGACAGACAGCAGTATTAACAAATTGTACACTCGAAGGTTCTACGAACGTGGGCGTGGAGCGATCACGGAACTTGAGATCAAAAGGGTATGAGATTATGATCGTTTAAATGTGGCGGGAGGGGGCGTTGAAGAACTCTAATGATAAACTTATTGTAATTACGTGTTTTGGTGGGCCCTCTGGTAGCAATTGAAGAGCATATTATCCGGGCTGTACATCATGGGATACTGTAAGAGAGAAGAGAAAAGGGGTCAGAATCAAAGAAGGTCAGATATACTCGAATATTGAACTGTCATTTCCTGAGGAAAAAAAGCACTTTAGTGTAAAAAGTTGGTCCATGGACCTTTGCGTACAGATCTGCCTATAGTGTACCAATAGTTCAAAACTTTTGGCAGTTTTGGAAAGGGGTTGCCGTTATCTTGTTAAAGTCAGTAGTTTTCTTGATCAGGGGTCCCTGAACGTTATTTTTTGTTTTGTTTTGTTTGTTTGTTTGTTTGTTTTTTTTTTTTTTGGGGGGGGGGGATGACGGCCGACGGGGGTCAAAGGTCA